>NC_068973.1:14779166-15082500 GCF_016808095.1 Vigna angularis | reverse complement strand
TTCGGAGGTAATTTGTTGTTTAGTACCCGGTTTTAAAAATGTAGGCATTTGATACCTATGTTTTGAAATTTGTATCAATTGAATCCTACCCACTTAACGCCGTTATAAATCTAACGTTTTTCTGACATCAACTTTGAATTGTGGACGAGCGGTAATGGACGAGCGTCCTCTTAGTGGACGAGCAATTGATAACGCTCGCCCTGTGGACGCAAGTACGTTCAGTGGACGCAAGTACGTTCAGTGGACGCTCGTCCAGCGAAGCGAACGCCCAGTCAGGCAGAAGAGGACGCTCGTCCAGCGAAGCGAACGCCCAGTCAGGCAGAAGAGGACATTCGTCCAGCGAAGCGAACGCCCAGTCAGGCAGAAGAGGACGCTCGTCCAGCGAAGCGAACGCCCAGTCAGGCAGAGGACGCTCGTCCAGCGAAGCGAACGCCCAGTCAGGCAGAAGAGGACGCTCGTCCAGCGAAGCGAACGCCCAGTCAGGCAGAAGAGGACGCTCGTCCAACGATGCTCGTCCACTAAGAGGACGCTCGTCCACAACCGCTCGTCCACAATTCAAAGTTGATGTCAGAAAAACGTTAGATTTATAACGGCGTTAAGTGGGTAGGATTCAATTGATACAAATTTCAAAACATAGGTATCAAATGCCTACATTTTTAAAACCGGGTACTAAACAGCAAATTACCTCCGAACATGGGGACTAAGTAGGTAATTAAGCCTATAAAAAATTTAAAAGATGCATGCAAATGAAAGAAGACTCAAATGTAACAACAAACATAAATAGACCAAGAAATGAGTTGATATTCAATTACACAAATAAATAAATTAATTGATCTAAATTAAAAAGCTCGTCGAAAGGATTATGTGATATGAAAACTTCAAATAGATGAATAAAGAATAAAAATTCTTAAAAAGAAGTCAGAAACATTTTTAAAAAAAAAATATTATGTTTAATAATAATGAAACTCATTTATAATAAAACTATTTATACTCACTATTTTTAATCTATTATTAATTTTATAATATCATTTTCTATATCTTTATATCTTTGACTAAAGTCATTCTTCTCCATCAGTAGTGCCTCTATTATGATTTCTGCTTCTTCGGTGCTTCAATCAGTGCTTCCATCGTTGGTGCCGCTCCCAATCTCGTCTCTCGTTTGTGAGTTTGAGGTAGGGGTTTTGTTTTTTGATCTCTCCTAAGTGAGGGTTTTTCTATTTTGATTTCGCTTTTCCTTTTTGAAGTACATTGTGATGTAAACTCATTTCTGCAAGATTATTTTCAGTGGTTGTGGAGTTGAGGGTTGTGGTCTCTGGTTTACATTTCGACTTGTGTCGCTTCAGTGGTGTATGACTTTGAGGTAGGTTTTTTTCAAATTTTTTGTGTGGTAGTTTTACCCTTTTGAGCACTACCAGTGATGATGTTGTTTTTTTTGTTTATAGTTGCTGTTTGGATGAAAAAGGTTGTATAAACTGCTTGTTATTTTTGCTGTTACTGCAGTAGAAAATCTTGTTGTATTGGGCTGTTTTGATTGTTGTTACTGCACCAGAAACTTTACTGTTTTAACATTAAATTGGTGCAGAAAATTGTTTGTTGTTTTGATTAGAATGCTACAAAAAATTCTTTGTTGTTTTGATGCTGTTACTGCAGAAAAATTATTTGCTGTTTGGGTTAAAATTGTTGCAGGAATTCTCTGTTGTTTGAATTAAAATGCTGTAGACATATTTTATTGTATTAATTTGATAAATCTTCTTTAATATATAATTGTATGGTGTGGGTGCAGAGCATGTATATATATGTATGAACCTGTTTTGATTTTCGGTTTGAGTGAATCAATATTTTATTGGATTATGGAAGGTTGTTTTGCAGTTATAGTTAATTGGGTATGCATTTAAGAATTGAATTAAAATGTATTTGAAATGTTGCTGGTTGGGTATGTTGGATGGATGACCGACAAATTTTAATGTTACATGTTTTAGCTTGATAAAACTATGATCATTGTCCTGTAAAACTTAAAATGCATACTCCATATCTGTCCACAACCATTGAAGTTCTATTAAATAGGTGAGTGATTACAAGTTTTATTTGCAAAAGAATATATTTTTGTGTTGCCCAGGAGGTTGTTGAAGTTATTTAATGTTTGGATTTATATTTGTCATCTTACTTGAATTTGACTTCTTCTTCCGATTGAATTATTTAACTTTATACCCTTTTTAATTTCATGAGATAGCATAATGGTTTGTAATGTTAACTGTGAAGTAATTGTTTCCAGAATGGTCATTTAAAATAAAAATTCAAAATTAACGGTGCAGTAAGTGGTTATTTGGTCATTTGTATGTAGTTAGTTCTTATACTGGTTATGAGCATCTAAAAAAATGATTAAGTTCATTATCAAGCATGATATTAATTAGCCCAATAAGTAGTAATTATTCTTCTATTGAATTGTTTTAGGAGAAGTACAGACAGTGACCATATAAATACATATTTGGATAATATTGAATTTCATGAATAACTTTTACAGGTGCAGTAAGTGGTTATTTGGTCATTCGTATGTGGTTAGTTCTTATACTGGTTATGAGCATCTAAAAAAATGATTAAGTTGATTATCAAGCATGATATTAATTAGCCCAATAAGTAGTAATTATTCTTCTATTGAATTGTTTTAGGAGAAGTACGAACAATGACCATATAAATACATATTTGGATAATATTGAATTTCATGAATAACTTTTACAGGTTCAGTAAGTGGTTATTTGTTCATTCATATGTGGTTATTTATTATTGTGGTTATGGACATCTATAAATTTTATTAAGTTAAGCATGTTATTAATTAGGCAAGTAAGTAGTAATTATTCTTCTATTGAATTATTGTAGGAGAAGCATGGACATGGAGCATATAAATACATGTTTTGATGATATCAAATTTCATGAAGAACATGACAATGTAGAAGAAGAATTAAAGAGTAGTAATACATTGACACGCCTACGTGTCATTAAAGAGTAGTAATACATTGACACGCCTATGTGTCATACAACAGAGTAGTGTAGTTGGATCCTCTTGAAATTCTAAATTTGTAATCTGTTTTAAATTTAATTTTCTTTTATTTTCTTGTAAAAGGTCATTTAAGACCAAGTGTTTGGAAGAGTCCTTGATGTAACACTACCTGCGCTAAGGGAAAGTTGAGCTTGGCTTACAAATTGTTTGAGATTTTCAGTGATGCAGGTGTAAGTCCAGTGAGTTATTGTTATAATTCTATCATGAGTTCTTTTGTCAAAAAGGGTTATTTCACTGAGGCTTGGGCTGTTGTGGCTGAAATGGGAGAAAAATTTTATCATACTGATATAGCTACATACAATATGATACTTCAAGGTTTAGGAAAGATGGGACGATCTGATCTAGTGTTTTTCTTGATCCTTCTTGAAATTCTAGCAGTCTATGAAATTGGAATCTGTAATTTAGTTTTTGCATTATCTGAATTGTGTTGTGATCATAGCTGGTGTACTTCACGATCAATTTTGTTGTATTGTCTTGGCTTCTTGGCTGGCAAATGGCTACTCAATGTTATACATCCTCTGTTTTAAACCCAATTAACCAAAATTTTATGTCCTTAGAACAATTTCGTTCTGATTCAATGTTTTAAAACACTTTATACTTGAAAGTACTTCTTTTAGAATAGATTGGGAGAATTTGATCTGTAAATTAAAGAAACACTATAAACCATCATTCTTTCTATTAAAATTGTTGCATCTATTTCCCCAATCTTTTCATGGGTTTTTGAGGTGTTGTCTACAAATTAAGGAGGGATTATGATCATTATTGCTCCTGCAACAATATTAAATTAAATGTGTATATTTGGTTTCGTATTCAATGAAACCAAACACAAATTTTTATCAACTTTTTTGTATTTAAAATATGAATTTGAAACTACAAACGTCAAACATATAAGAGGTTTCATTGACGGTAAGAATAATAAGATTACTATGAATGCATTACTTGAAAAAATAAGATTACTATTGAATTGAATCACTTTTATTGTTGTACAAATCACCTTTCTGAAATAACCACATATGACCTAGTAGATAACCACTTACTGCACCAAAGAAATGTGGTCATTGGGATTGAATTAGACCACTTTTATTGTTGTACAAAACACCGTTTCGAAATAACCACTTAGGACTTAGTAGATAACCACTTACTGCACCGAAAACATTTGGTCATTGGGATTGAATTAAACAACATTAATTGTTGTACAAGAAAACCGCTCTGAAATAACCACTTAGGACTTAGTAGATAACTACTCACTGAACCAAAAAAATGTGGTCATTGGGATTGAATTAAACAACTTTTATTGGTGTACAGAACACCGTTATGAAATAACCACTTAGAACTTAGTAGATAACCACTTACTGCACCAAAAAAATATGGTCATTAGGATTGAATTAAACAACTTTTATTGTTGTACAAAACACCGTTATGAAATAACCACTTAGGACTTAGTAGATAACCACTTACTGCACACAAAAATTGATAAAATCTCACATAAAAAACCATAACTATTCTTGTTCATAAGCAATTGAGTATATAACCACATAAGCACTACAAAATGTGATCATTGGTATTGAAGTCGATCACTTTCATTCTTGTACACCACAAAAATGTGATCATTGGTATTCTTGTTAAGTTTTGTGAATGGAAAATAAAGGTTTTATTCTTTAAGATAGCACTTGAAATCAGGTTCATCAATTTATTATTGTACAAAATGTCTGTGACAATCAACCACAAATTTTTAGTGTAATAACCACTTATTACAAGAAAAAATCAGAGCAATTAAAATGAAATATAATAAAGTAAAATAAAATAGAATTAAAATAATGAAATCAAATAAGATAAAAAGAGAAATAAAAATAATAATAATATTGTGTTAATAAGGCGAAATTGGATTATGTCAATACTATTATTTTCGCCTTTTTCTTTAAATTAAGTCTTATTTTTCTGAATTTTAAAGTCACAGAGTGAATTAGAGTATTTTTATTGTTTTCTAATATTTTTCTATAATATTAATAAAATATTATTTCTTCACTTTAAGCATTTTTTTACGAATATTCAAGAAAAAAATATAATTTAAAAATTTTATACCACATTTATGATTTAATAAAACAAAAATAGTTTTAATAAAAAACAATATAGTGATTAATTTATATAGATTTTTGAAAAATCAAAATTAATTTATATTTACTTTTAAGAATGTTCTTTTTGATTCTCCTTCATTACTGCTTTTGAAGCAGCTGAATGTTAACTTATTCCTCTTAGTTTTATTTATTCATTTTTCCTTTATAATGGTAGATATATAATAGCAGTAACTTTTTCCCTTTAATAAAAAGAAAATTACAGTGAGTGAAACAACTTATTTTACGTAGAAGCTTTGGATTACATAACAGTAACTCATAAATCACCTAATGCAGTACTATATTTCAATAAACATAACTGGTTGATTACATAACAGTAACACTGTTTAAATGTCTAATACTTGGGAACACCCCATTACAATATCTTTGTTTCTTTACAACATTTTCTTTCAAATTCCTCAGCAAGACCACAGCTTTCATGCAGACAAATTAGTGATCCTTTTAGAAAATATGAGCTTTAAAAATACCATCCTTCTTGCTAATAAGTTCAAATACACAAACATCTCCTGCTTTCAATTCATTTTCTGTCAAAAACGCCAGCACGAAAACTATGACGACCAAAATAACTTTTATTAAATAACTTTACTTTCCACTATCTTTCCCCACGCTGCAGCACCGCACACTTCTTACCAATAATGCCTTCCAAATCTGGTATGCACTGCATAAGATATATTTTTATAGCAAGAGTTTGAATGTAGAGCAGAGAACCGAAGACTAAATCAACATGTGTTTCATGTTTAAGATTTACCCACCAGCCGATATTCCATCTCATGAGAAGGTTTGATGAAAACAGTGAAAAAGGGATTGCATGAAACGAAATTACATAAATAAAATAAAATAATAAATTAATTTTAAGATACGTACTCAAATTCACCATGAACATGTGTGTACACTCAAATTATAAAAATATCGTACTCATCATGCTTCTTTTTAGAAAAGTTTTGGGTAATTGATGTGATATGAACACACAATCAAATCAAGTACACGTAACATGCAAGAGAGAATCCAATCAAGTACTTATCAGAGCTTGTAAAATGTACTTAGAAGCATTCAGAGTCAGGGTATGAAGCAACTTGTATAGGCCACCACCACTAATTCAAAAAGAAATAATTAGAAACAAAAAGTTTAACATGAATAATGCCAAAAGTAACACTAACAATTGCCTACATAAACTAAACAACATAAAACTATAAACAAAGGAAAACCTGACCACTGAGTGAAAAAATTTCCAAAAATTTTAGAATACTATTTTCACTCTCCAAAACTTCTGAGATTTATAATTTGGTAACCGGGTAAGAATAAAACCTCAGTCATTATTTTAATAAAACCATATACAATTATATTCTATAATCCTCATCATCATTATATAGAAAAACATTATGACCTAATATAAATATGAGCAAAAAAAATTTGAAGTAGTTCCTCATATGTTTTTGGTGATCTTTAATATAAATATTTAGTATCCAGATTAAAGGTGATAGAGACTGATTACAGGCAGCATAAAAACACTTGAGGAACTGCATGCATGTTTAAATTACCATCAGTGATCCACATCTCAACAAACCATCACCATAAACCACAATACAAGCAACTAATAGTAGCTTCTGCATCTAAGTTTGTTGTATAAATATACCAAAAAATTTATTCAAAGAACTACGATTATACTCAGTCACACACTTTCAGAAAGACTATAAGAAATGTACATCCTTCGGCAGAATGGTATATTTGGTCATGAAAGTGTAGTGTGATTCCAAGTCGGCATGACCATTTCTAACTGATCTACAAAAGCCCTTAGGAACTATTCAGATTTACACATTATATCAGAAGCTCTCTATATGCCAAAGAATAGTAGGATTCCATTAGTCTACCTTAGATTTATATCTTTTCATGACAACCCACATAAAGTTCTTCCTTATTACAACTTCCAATTTGTCACTAAAGCTCTTGGTTCAAATGATATGATTATTACAAAACTATGAAGAACACAATCATTCTCCTGTTGATGATAAACACAAGGTAACGAGCTAAGTCTTAATCTAAAGGGAAAAAATGAAGAGTTGTTATCATAGAATAATTCACATTCCAATCCAAATTACTGCTAACAAGCAACATTTATGATTTCAATAACCCAGTGTCCCAACATTCAACCAACTAAAGATGATAAACTATGCAGAAAACTTTGGAAAAAACTAGTATGTATACATTAAGGTTGAACTTGTCATTAGAGTGATCCAAACATGTTACTATAGTGATACATTAAAAACACATGCAATCAACTAAAGTATAAACTTACTTATTGAGAAGAAAACTTAGAAATCCATGTAGGAAGCAGACAAGGTGTGTTGTTCAAAGCATCCTATGATGTTTCCTTAGAAATCCTTGACAATATTTTTCTTACTCCAACCAGGCTCTTCAAATATTAATCTCTGCATATTGCTTATCCGTTATGTATATATCTAAATATTAATCATAAGTGCCAAGGAGACAAAGACATTCAACCTTTCTTTGGCAAACCATGCACAAACATATGGGTTATGCAATGCTCATCCTTGAGTTTCTCTTAAAATATTGTTAACTTTTTCATATACTGAAATTGAAATTGTGTGTAGCACTTACCTCTTCAAATAGCCTTTAGAAAGAAATATAGTATAATCTACTCTTTGGCATGCTTATCTGATCATATATAACTCATTTAAACACAATCCGATACTATAATATTTGAAAATACAACAATTTGAACTACAATTATTGATTCGAAAAACAAAAATATTGTGATACCTTCGAAAGATGATGACAGAGTATGGTAAGTGAGAAAGCATGCTTCCAATTCCTTTTCATTGTTTCGACTTGGGACAATATAAATTGGGTACCTATTCAATGATGAAAACTCAGTATAACATTTATGTACCATGGAAATTAACAAAGGCTAATCATATGATAGAAAGTAACATAAACAAGATAAGATGAACTTTGCCATGAGATCAACCACATTATCACATTTAGAATGGTTTCCATACATAATCCAGCATATACTTCCAATATGAATCATGCATTATTCTTCTTCCAACCTATCAATCAAGGCATACAAGATTAAGGGTACAAATTAGAATGAATAATTGAGAAAAATGTAGATCATTTTTATATATAATAGACTTCAAAGTAGCCACAACTGCCTCTTTTGTTGACTTTGTTAATTTAGACATGGTCTTGCTCTATAGCATTTGCTCTTCTTCCATGTGGAGGATACATGTAGTAAGCAAGCAACAAATCAATAATTACATCAGATCTAAATTTTATATGCAATTTGTTTTAGAAGAATTAGAATTGACATGGGTACAATGAGGTATTAAGTTGTTCTGTAAGACACAGTAAAATATCTATAATCTCCATCATCCAAAGTTACAAATAGTTAGTTTATGAGTGCACCTTCTCCAGGAACTTCTCACGGTTCATTGATGCTTCAAAATAGTCTCCAAAATCTGTGTAAAATCTTCCCACTGCAAAACATCACAAATATTTGACGCCCGAAAAACATAACTAGTGACAATATACCAAAATTTCTTTATCAAATGCTACCTAAACCCTAGGTATTTTTAACATACAAGACAAATCAGCATCACCAAAGGAAGAAATAGAGAAAATAAAAATAACCAACTTGATATTCGATGATAATTCGAGAAAACAGGGCAAGAATTTGAAGAAGCACATAGAACGGGCTTGGAGCATTCCAATTCGAACAATATGCGTGCATCCTCAGTCTGGTGGACAAAAACCTTCTCCTTCGCAACCATAAAAAAGTGGTCACTGGGCGCATTGAACTTGACCAGAGTAAGTTCCTTGTTGAGGCGCAAGCATCAGTTGCAGCGGCCGCGGACGAAATTGACGACGGCAAGGCAGTTGTCACGGGCAACGGTGATGGCGCGTTGATTGGACGAATGTAGGGCGAGGTCGTTGATAGCAGCATTGCGGTGGACGGAGACCATGGTAAAAGCCTTCCGCGCTCCACACCGATCATCTACTTTGACTTCGCTGGTTCGAACTTTTCCGATCAGGTCCAGTCTCCGGTTAAGTGGCAGTCATGAAGTCCTCCCTTTTTTTCTTTCTCGCATTCTCTCACAACCCTAACCCTAACCCTAGCACGCACACGAAGAGTTCCTCTTTCAAAATCAAATGGGCGACCTGACAAATTCAAATCTGAGAGAGGACCCTAATGCAGCAGCTCCCTTCATTGAAACGCACAGTTTCATTTATTCTTTTACCAAACCAGCGCATGCAAATGACAAATTTACCGACAGTGAATGGGCCCACTGCGTGTCAAATGAATGTCATTTACTTAAACCGTGTCAAAGAATATTTTTGCTAATTTTAATCTCTAAACATATTTTAATCATTTTTAACTGATAAGTTGTTTTTTCAAACATCAAGACAATAAAATAATAGCATTATATTATTTTAAAATAATTTTATTTAAAGAAAAAAGTAACTAGTTAGAAACAGTAGAGATCAAAATTTATAGGAAACATAAAATACATTAAACCTAAAACTAAAAGAACATAAAGAGACAGTGAATAAAAATTTTGATGTGAGGCCCCTCAAAACAGAAGGTTTGGTTAATTTTTAATGAATTTCGTTTCTGTACAGCAAAAATTTGTAAGCAGAGTGATTCTGTCATCCTCTTCCTCATTCCTAATCCTAGTACTCATTGTCAGCAATGTGTAGTCTTCTAAACATGAAAGGCTTTTGGATATGAACAATGGTATCCACAATATTATTGGCCATCAAAAGATTAATGATGGCCAATAATTCAATGTATAAATGCAAGCAATGAGAAAATTGTAATAATTGCTCTTGTGCCAACAACTAGGCAAGAGGGAATCTGAATTTCGTCTTGCTTCAATCATTGTATCCACAAATGCAAGTTAGAAACATGTTCTCAAAATGCTCCTCCATGTGACTAACATGTTCAGATTATTAATGGATCAGAAGATGAATTTCAGTGGAAGCAGACTAGAATCTATCACAGTAATAACTCTATGCCACAAGTGAGATTCACTATATGCAGCACAACACTATGCTGCTATATGTCAAAAAAACAGATTCTCATGAGTCTTATCCACCATATTCAGTGTAATCTTCTTTATTCCCTTTTTCACATGGCCATCAAAACTTTCGATCTATCCATGTGCCCAAATCATAGGGGATTTAATCATATAAAAAAAAATAGTCATGTCTTTCACAAATGTGTGTCGCAACCGGAATCGCGACGGGACGACCATCCGTGAAAAAGAAACGAAGGAGTTTTGAAAAAGAGATTTGGAGTCGCCACCATAGTTTATTCTGGAAAACTACGGAAAAACCATAAAATGATAAGGCATGGTCTATTAAAACCAGATTCTTGGTTCGGGAGTCGGTTACGTGTAGTGAAGGTATTAGCACCCTACAACGCCTGCCTTAAGGCAGTACCTTTAATTAAATATGCGAATATGATGTGGTTTTTAAAATGTTTAACTTTCCCTTGAAATAAAAACTCTAAAGAAACAAACAATATTTTTTAGCTTTTTGGGTCCGACAAGGATTGACCTTGCTCCTACGTATTCTCATTCAGAATGAGAAATCAGGGTTCCGTAGTTCGTTCTGAAATTGTTTGAGGAATTTGTTTGGAAATTGGTTTGAAATAAATTTGGATTTTTGGGAAAATGAACCTGACAAGGTCTAGCCTTGCTCCTACGTATCTCCACTTTTGATGGAGAATCAAGGATCACGTAGTTCTGGCTAGAAAGATTGTTTGTTTGCTTGAAAGTGTTGATGTTTTTGGTTTTTGAAGATTTTATATTTTTTTGATATTTTGATGTAATATTTAGATTTTTTGCGTAATGAGTACTAGGCTGATGCGTACGATCGCACGAGCACTCATACGGCTTTTTCAATGTTTTTTATTGTTTTGCGTAATGAGCACTAGGCTGATGCGTACGATCGCACAAACACTCATACGGCTTTTTTTTATTTTATATTTTGGGTAATGAGTACTAGGCTGATGCGTACGATCGCACGAGTACTCATACCAATATTTATATTATGTGTTTTTTATGTTTTTTTTTTATATTTTTTTTGTAATTTTTTTTTATGCAAAACGACACAAACAAATTCACTAAATAAAACAAAGGATGGAGGATTACTATACAAAGGGGGTTACATGCAATAAAACCAACTAATAAAAAGAAAGCAAAAGGCATAAAAATAAAGCAAGAGAAAAAATAAAAGTAAACCAAACAAAAATAGGGGTATAGAAAAAAAACCAGAGGTGCGTGCGAAGTAAAATAGGAGCTCCCTTAGTTTGGGCCAAAATCCTCTCCTGTTTGTCTTTGTATCCGCCAGGGTGTAAAAATGAAACTGGAGGTGCATTGAGTGTACGCTTGTCAGGCCCAAATCCTTTTCTTCTTCTTCTTCTTTTTTAGTTTTGTTTGCAGTACGGGCTTCAGCCCAAATGAAAGGGGTGTGAAGGGAAAATGCGAGTGTCAGGAAGAATATCTTTCTCTCTTTTTATTTTTGTATTTTGGTCCAATTGTTTTTGAAAACCCTAGGGGTTCAACATCTTCTTCATTTTCCTTCTCATTTTGCTAACCATAAGACAAGTCTCTCTTCTCTTCTTCTCTGCATACCACCTAAAACGGCCACCTCGCCCAAACCGGCCACCGCGGGGGATCCTCTACCCCGTCCGAAGCCGGCGACGCCAAGCACCACCAGGACCGCCGCTGGCGATGCCGTTCACGCCCGTCGGAGCAGCTTTGGCTTCCGCCTGCCGCGAGTTACTTCCGGTCTCTCTCCCTCTCTTCTTCCCATCGCGCACGCCGGAGGAACTCCAGTGTCTCTGTGCCATGTCGTCACTGCCCTCGCTGGAGCCACCGCGCCGCTGCTCCTCCGATCCAGCCAACACGCTTCCTCCCTCCTTCTCTTCTCTGCTTCAAAAAATGGTAACCCAGGGAGGGGTTCGCCTCCGCCAGCTCAAACGCACGGGCGGCCTCCGCCAGATCGGCATCACCGGCGATACCATTCCTTCGGAGCCTCCGCCGGCCACGGTGTCACTCCCTTTTCTCCCTCTTCTCGCTTCGCGAGAAATCATCTCCTCTCTCCGCGCTGCGTCTCCGCTGCTTGGGGGGAGCCCGACCACCGCGAGCCGCGGCTGATGCCACCAAACCAGGGCCGCTCCTCCCTTCTCTGTTCAATTGATGTGTAAATCATATGCGTGATGAACTAGGAGGAAAATAGGTTTCTATCTGAGTTGAATTTATGAAAATGAAGAAGTATGTGGTTGTATGTGATGGTTGGGGAATAAAGATGTTGAATTGAGCCACGTTCATGAATGGGTAATGGAAGTTAGAAGATGAAGTGGAAGTTGGGAGAATGGAGGAATCGGCTGAAACAAATTTGGGTTTCTGTTTGTGGTGGTTTTGTGCCAATGAAAGGTTGAGGGTGAGGGGTGGAGAGTAGTCTAAGAAGTGTATGATAGATGATGGGTGTTTATGGAGGATAAGCAATTCCTAGTAGCAGTGGGCGTAGGGATGAAGAGATGGATCTGGGTCGTGATGTCAAGATGATCACCGGTGTTTGGAGATAATCACCAGTGTTGAAGATAACAGAGTTGGTAGCGAAAAAAGAAAAATGGTTGTGGTTATGAGGTGTTGAAGATGAAGGCCGCTGGAGGTGATAGCTCTTTTTTAGGCAGTGGTCGTGAGGTGTTTTATGAAGATTGATGGTAGCCGTGTTCAGTAGCCGTCCCCCTGTCCTCTTCAGTCTGAAACCAAAATTAAAGAACACCATGCACTACATCCCCGCCCTTCAGACACGTCCCTGAGACACCTTCCTTAATCTAGGAATCTCTTGTTTTTTTCTTTTTTTTTTGTTTTTTAGAGAACTTTCCAGGAACACATCCCCTAATTCCGCATCTATTTGTTTTTATTTATTATTTTTATTATTATATTTATTTTGTTTTTATTTTTTATTTTAAAACAAATAAAATGAAACAACATAAATACTAAAAAAAACGAACGCCCTACTGTTTGGACGAACGTCAAAAGAAACACCAAACGCCTATTACGAACCGAACGTTCAACTAAACATTAAGACCGAACGTTCAATAAAAACATTAAGACCGAACGTTCAAACAATAAAGACGAACGTTATTTTCTGAACGGCAGGACATCATGCACTAATACGACGAACGCTCAAAACCGAACGCTAGTCATCACTTGTACACAAAGATCGAACGCTCTCTACCTGAGAGCAAGTATTGGTTTGACAAGATTAAAGGACGAACGGAAACACTACAAGGCTGAACGAACGAACGCTTGAGGCTGAAAATTGCCGAACGTCGAACGACCTAGGACGAGCGCTAGAGAAGGGGAGCGACCTTGACGAACGGGCTGTAGATGAGCGAGCGCTTTAAAAACTATTACTATTTGGACGAGCGCCCGAACTTCAGTGAGGTTGAATGGTTTGAGGCCGAACGGCCGAAAAGGTCGAGGTAACTGGGGCGAGCGGCAGACAGGAGGAAGAACGAATTGGACGAGCGGTCGCACAAGGCAAAGGACGAGCGTTCAAAACCGAACGCTGGAAGAAAACAAGCACCAAAAGTACGAACGCTGAAGGAGACCGAACGTTCAAATAAAAAGCGAACGTTCAAATGAAGACCGAACGTTCACTAACAAACAAAGCAAGACCGAACGTTCAACTATAAACTCATCAAGCACGAACGTTCAAAAACAAAAAGAACGAACGTTCAACAGTAACGACAGCAAGACCGAACGTTCAACGCATCAAGAACGAACGTTCAACACATCAAGAACGAACGTTCAACACATCAAGGACGAACGTTCAACACATCAAGGCCGAACGTTCGTGAAACTAATTGGCTGTTTTTTTTTATTTTTTCATTTTTTATTTGTATATTATTATTTTTTTTTATTTTTTTAATTTTAGACTCATGATGAAAATAAAATAAATCTATTAGTCAATCCGGACGAAATTGGGTGTTGACAATGTGATTTCAAGTTTAGATGGGAAGTATGTTCTACAAAACAAGAGCTCCAGATGCAGCAATGGGATACTCCCAAATAATCTGGTATTTTAGCTCAAAGCATTAGAATAAGTAAATCAACAAACAAACTGTTAGCTGTTGTAATTCAAACCTCTTTCTGTTGTTATTAGTTTCTGTTTAGTCTGCATGCCTATATATTTCATGCAGACGTCTCTGTAAAACAATCTCTCTCATTTTGCTTTATTTTTTTTCTCTTTGCAAACCCTTTGTGTTGTGTCCTTCTACGTATGTTCCAATAGTGGTATCCAGAGCCAAGGTTCCCTTACCTTGGGCGTGTGGGCTTTTCGTTGTTTCTCTCCAGGCTTCTGTTGTGTCTGGTGGTGTCCTTGTTGTTGTTCAAGATTGTTGTTCTTGGCTCGTGAGAATGGCTGCTGATCTTTCATCATCACAACTTCCAATTTTAACAGATAAAAATTGGAACCGCTGGAGCACCCAGATGAGGGTGGTGTTCCGTGTGCAAGGTGTAAGTGGAGTCATTGAGAAGACAGAGGATGATTCTTCCGGCAGAGAAGGACAAGAAAAGGAGTTCAAGCAGAAAGATGATAAAGCGTTGATGCTCATTCATCAATGTGTTGATGACGTCCATTTTGAAAAGATTCAAAACACGTCTACAACTAAAGAAGCATGGGGCATCTTGATGCGATGTTATTCGGGAGGAGAAAAAGTTAAGAAGGTGCGACTCCAAGCACTCAGAAGTACGAGCATCTGGAATTGGAGGAAGGTGAACGAATAAATGAGTTTTTTAGTCAAGTCATAACGATCAAGAATCAAATGAAAGCCTGTGGTGAAGAGATTACAGACACGATAGTCATCGAGAAAATCATGAGGTCGTTACCGGAAATGTTTGACCACATAGTTGTTGCCATTGAGGAATCAAGGGATGTTTCTAAACTCAAGATTGAGGAACTTCAAAGTTCTTTAGAAGCCTATGAAATGAGGAAGCTTGAAAGGAAGTCTAAACGTGATGATCAAGCTCTGAAAGTCAGATACGTAAAAGGAGAAGAGAAAAGGAAGATCAAGAAATGGGAAGGAAAACCAAGAAAAGGGAAGGGGAAGAAAGAAGGAAATAACGCTGATAATGAAGAACCAGATGAGAAATCCGATACCAGTACATCTGATTCCAGAGACAAGAAAGGCTGGAAAAAGAAGAAAGATAAAAGGAATATAGAATGCTTCAATTGTCATAAGTATGGTCACTTTGCGTCTGAGTGCTTTCCAGAGAAATCCAAAGAGAAGAAGAGCAAGGAGAAAGAAGCGCATGTTGCTGAAGAAGACTCGGACACAGAGACAACGCTAACTCTGATGGTGTTGACAGCAACAGAATGTACAAAACCATTAAACAAGACCTGGTATCTCGACTCTGGATGTTCAAATCACATGACATGCAACAAGGAGTGGCTCGTAAATCTTAATCAGACCAAGAAGAGCAAAGTTAAATTCGCTGATGATAGCACATTAAAGGTTGAAGGTGCAGGAGATGTGGTGATTAATAGAAGGAATGGTTCTCAGGTAGTTATCTCAAATGTGTTGTATGTTCCTGATATGAAATGCAACCTCCTTAGCATTGGGCAATTGATTGAGAAAGGTTTTACTGTGTTTATGGGCAATCAAAATAGGGTTGAGCTATACGACAGCAAGAATAGATTAGTCTTGATTAGCAAGATCTCTCAGAATAGAACATTTCAAGTATGTTTCGATGGAACCGAGAATATACAATGTCTATCAGCAGTGAAGAACGAGGAAAGTTGGAAGTGGCACTTACGATATGGACATTTGAATTTCAGAGACTTGAAAAGGCTCGAAGAAAAGGATATGGTAACGGGTATGCAACATATTTCCATTTGTAAGTCTTGTTTGGCAGGCAAGCAACCCAGAAAAGTTTTTCGATCTGAAATAGAGATGAGGTCAAAAGGATGCCTTGATATCATACATGCGGACATTTGTGGTCCTTTAGATACACCATCTCTTGGTGGAAATAGGTATTTTATCGTGTTCGTGGATGAATTCAGCAGAATGTGTTGGGTTTATATGATCAAATTGAAAGGAGAAGCTCTTGATGTGTTCAAGAAGTATATTGCTGCTGTGGAAAGAGAAAGTGGAAAGACGTTGAAGGTTCTTAGAACTGATGGTGGAGGTGAGTTTACCTCTCATGCGTTTGAAGATTTTTGCCAAAAGAAAGGTATAAGTCATGAAGTTACTGCTCCATATACCCCACAACATAATGCTATGGTAGAAAGGAGAAACCGCACTATCCTGAATACTGCAAGGTGTTTGATGAAAGAAAAGAACGTGCCACGTGATTTCTGGGCAGAGGCAGTAGCTACAGCTGTATACCTCTTAAACAGGTGTCCTACAAAGCGTATCAAAGGAAAGGTGCCTCTCGAAGTATGGACAGGTAACACACCTTCTGTAAAGCATTTAAAATTTTTTGGTTCCCTTGCGTTTGTTCATGTTGCAGATCAGAAACGTACCAAACTTGAAGACAAGAGTGAACCTATGGTGTTCATGGGATATCATCCCACTGGAGCGTATAAGCTCTACAATCCAAGAAAGCAAAAAATGGTCATCAACAGGGATGTGCTTGTGCTAGAAAAGGAAACCTGGGACTGGAGCTGCATGCATAAGAATCCTAAAAGAATCTTAATACGAGAAACTCTCGAAAATCATGAAGAAGAAGAAGGAACAGAGGTTGTACCTGAAACTGAGGATGACTCTGCTGAGAACATCAGTGTTGAAGTTGGTAATCAACGACCCAGAAGGCAGATTGTGAGATCCTCAAGATTTTCCGATTATGAGACGTACTCAGATTCTGCTATTGATGAGGAAGGGAGTCTAATCCACATAGCTCTAATGGCAGAGGCAGAGCCTGTGAGTGTTGATGATGCGCTGAAACAACCTGTTTGGAAGAATGCAATGATGGAAGAACTGAACTCCATTGAAAGGAACAACACGTGGCGCTTAGTTGATCTTCCACCTGGAAAATGTAGCATTGGTGTCAAATGGATATTTAAGAGAAAGCTAAATCCAGATGGCTCGGTGTCAAAGTATAAGGCACGTCTCGTTGCCAGAGGATTTTTGCAGAAGAAGGGCATTGATTTTGATGAAGTTTTCGCACCAGTGGCGAGATTGGAAACCATTCGTATGGTGGTGGCAATTGCTTGTGCTCGAAGATGGCAGATCTACCAACTCGATGTCAAGTCTGCCTTTCTTCATGGAGTGTTGGAAGAAGAGGTTTATGTACAACAACCTCCAGGCTTTAAGATTAAGAATGATGAGAGAAAGGTCTATAGGTTGCAGAAAGCCTTGTATGGTCTGCGCCAAGCACCTAGAGCTTGGAATAAGAGGATTGACTCTTCTCTGATAAATCAAGGATTTGAAAAATGCAAGGTTGAGCACAGTGTCTACGTGAAAGAAACATCAAAAGGTAATATGTTAATTGTTTGTTTATATGTAGATGACTTACTTGTAACAGGATCAAGACTGGAGGATGTAGATGAATTCAAGATGAACATGAAAAGAGACTTCGATATGACAGATCTGGGAGAACTCTATTATTTCCTCGGAATGGAGTTCACACGGTCTGAAAGAGGTATTGTTATGCACCAACAGAAGTATGCAAATGAAATACTTGAGAGATTTCAAATGCACCAGTGCAATGCAGCTCAAAGTCCTTTAGAGGCAAATATAAAACTTGGGAATAACGATGCTGAAGAGTATGCAGATGCCACAAAATACAGACAGGTTGTTGGGTCGTTAAGATTTTTGTGTAATAGTAGACCTGATTTAATGTTTAGTGTAGGCTTCATAAGCAGGTTCATGTGCCAACCAAGGAAAAGTCATATGGACTCTACCAAGCGTATTCTCAGATATGTCAAAGGCACCACTGGCTATGGAATATTGTTTCCCTTTGGAAACCAGGAAAGCTGTTTGAAGATCACAGGTTTTTGTGATTCTGACTATGGTGGTGACACTGTTGAGAGGAGAAGTACTTCCGGGTTCATATACTTCATTAATGGAGCACCCATCTCATGGTCATCCAAGAAGCAAACGGTCGTTGCTCTGTCCAACTGCGAAGCCGAGTATGTCGCAGGTTGCTATGCAGCATGCCAAGGAGTTTGGCTTGAAGAATTATTGTCTGAACTGAGAATTGTTTTGGAGGAACCTGTGGAGCTGAGAATGGACAATACTTCGGCCATAAACCTTGCCAGGAATCCTGTCAGTCACGGGAGGAGCAAACACATTGAAGTGAAATTTCACTTCTTACGTGATGTTGTTAACAAGGAAAGGATCAAGTTGACATACTGCAAGACTTTGGAACAATTGGCAGATCTATGTACCAAGTCTTTAGCCATTGATAAGTTCGTGAATATGCGATCAAAAATTGGAATGGTGTCCTTCGAGAATTTGAATTAAGGGAGAGTGTTAGCTGTTGTAATTCAAACCTCTTTCTGTTGTTATTAGTTTCTGTTTAGTCTGCATGCCTATATATTTCATGCAGACGTCTCTGTAAAACAATCTCTCTCATTTTGCTTTATTTTTTTTCTCTTTGCAAACCCTTTGTGTTGTGTCCTTCTACGTATGTTCCAATACAAACAACATCCAAAACATAAAAACCTTAACATTGTTGAAGAACTAATCCAGAAAAACAATGGCTTCTAGCTCCTAAACCATACTAGAAATGAAGATAATCCAGTTTAAATTGAAGAGCTCACCTATCAATTCGAGTCAAGATATTTTTAGAAGACATAACCACCACTGGAACCTCTCTAAACACAGATGATTCCTGGAGATATTAACATAGAGTTAAAAACCGAGGAGAAAATAGGAATAACCACAACCAACAAGAAATTAAAATTAAACCAAACAATCAACGAAGACCATTCTCATTCCTCACCTTTATCTTCTTGAGCAGTTCATCCTGTCATACCCGGCATGTAGTAGTCTATCATTATCAAATTAAACTTGACACACTGTGTAAGACCTCGGAAAATTAAACCGTAAGCCATCTGTCAAATCAAATTAATGCATCTAAGAACCCTGCTCAGTGCCATTAAAACGCACCCAAAACCCCTCTGCCACAACGCCAGGTGTCGAGAATGAAAGGTTCTGAAATCAGTAGTGGAAGACAAGTGTCAGCAAGATAACGGACGTTGGTTTTTAAACAAAAATGACTTTTCTGAAATCCTCGTCCCTCTCTGCATGCACTCATCTTCTCCAAAAATCCTGATCTTTCGAATTCTCCTCATTCTCTCTAGAACCATTTCATCTTCTCTCTACTGTAACTCACCACCCTCTTCTCCGATCAACTTTCAGAAACCGTAGGAGCGTTCTCTGAGTTATAAGCTTCAATCTGAACCGAATAGATCCAAGTTCTGAAACCGGTAAGTCTCTTAACTCTAGATGCTCGTTTCTGAGTTACATGCAAACCAAGATTCGGCTGCATGCAAGGGTATAAGCTAAATTCTTCTGCGTTTTCTTTTGGTTAGATTTAGTTGGAGAACTTAAGAAAAACGTTGAGGGTAGAAAGCCATAGTTGGACGAGTCAAAATCACACTCTTAGGACGTTCACTACTGATCCAGGTAAGGGAAGCTTATTTAATTTAATTGATACTTGTATGTTGTATGAACGTCCGATCTTGACTAAGTGTATGAGATATATGCTGATTGAGTATACATGAACGATCACTGTTGTACTGAATGAATAGGGTCTATGTTGGTTGAAATGTATGTTTATGGTTGATACGTATGAATATGAGATGAGTTATCACTTTGAAGTATGAATGATTAATGTGAATCATATAAAGTTTGTAAATTGATATGAAGTTATAAAGTATGAACTGATATGTTGAAACTTGATATTTGAAATAGACGAAAATCTGAAAGATGAAATCCTCACTATGATAAAATACGTTCGTCATCGTACGGTCTTATACCGTTCGGTTTTCTAGTAAAATGCTTAAAAAGGAATTCTTTCATTTGGAAAGAGTTCTGATTGAAAACGAGCGTCCTCCTATGGAATACTATGTTTCAGCGTTCGGCTCAGCCTAGTGGTACCCGTATATCTTAAATTAAGTGAAGTTATATATATTATACCCTTATACTTTAAAATTAGTAACGCTCGGTCTCATACCAAGCGTTCGTCATAAGTAGCGCTTAGTCTTATACTAAGCGTTCGTCCTAATTGATGCTCGGTCGTATACCTAGCGTTCGTCCTAATGAGCTCTCGGTCTTATATTAAGCGTTCGTCCTAATTGGTGCCCGTTCATCTACCTAGCGTTCGTCTTAAGTAGTGCTCGGCCTTATACCAAGCGCTCGTATTATTGTATACCTCACTTGATAAAATAGCGTTCGTTCAATTATAATAATATTTTCCTTTCCTCACGTTCGTTCATTTACTGGCAACGGATTTTCGTATGTGTATTACTCCAAAGATAGTTCTAAATATTTTTGGTTCTTCTCTTTACATTGGATCCATTCTAAGGTCTCCATAATGAAATTTCTTTATGTACTAGTGTAAACTCAACGAGTCAGTTCATTTAACTGACTGCATAGAAATTAACGTCCGTTACAGATTTCTTATTTCATTCAGTCTATTTTCTTACTGTTCGTCCTCGTTCTTGAGAGAGATGAACGTTCGTTATTTTATGCCTTTAAAACTAAAGATGAAAATGATGATAAATTATAAGATCTTGAAGTGTGAACACTATATTGAGTGATTATACGATTATGGATTTTGGACGAGCGTTCCAGGGAGGAACGGCTCATATATTGAATATTGGATTTGGTAAAGTATGACTGTGGTTATGCTAATGTTGGCAGTCCATCCTGATGTTCCGTGAGTACTCATCCTCACGTAGAGGGGGTAGGTCATGTGTGGGAACTGCAGGAGGTTCTATTCCTTAGGGGTACTTTGGATAAGACTAACCTCGAGTGGCAGCTGTTGAGTGTATTCCAGTTACTACACCACTCGGGTGCAAGGACGCCTGTAGCTACACAAATTCATACAGTCCGGACGGTCTGTCTAGTTATATATTTCTTATGATGTTATATGTTAAGTTACATGTTGTGTGTGAATTGAAATGTTAAATGTATATGTTGATGTATGAATTAAATTACATAAGCTTACCCTTTCGTTTTCCTTGTGTTGTCTATTGTCTATGTACGTTCGTCCTGTCGTTGCAATGATCATCCATATGAATGTGAGCAGAAGGCGAGGCCACTCTGGAAGATATTATTGAAAAAAAAAATCTGGTTGAAGTGGAAGTTAAAGCCGAGCCTTAAAACGCTCGTTCATATTAGAAGTTTAAATGTTAGCTTTTATTTTGACGTTCGGTTAAATGTTTTTATAAAGCCGTTCCTTCTAAACCTTCATTGTTTCCGCATTGTGTATTTTAATTCTGTACTTTAAGCCGTTCGATTTTTGAACCTCGTTATTTTAGTGTAAAGACTGCATTGTTTTATTGTTAAATGTAATTAATTCTGATTTATGGTTATTTATGTATTATGGGATGTTACACACTCTCACAACATTCATCAAACAACATAAGTACCACTCCTAAACACTACCAAAAAGAAGTCCTTTAAGAATTCAAAAAGCCAAATATGCACATCAAAACCAATGGAGCTCTTCTCTCCATCCAACCCCAGATACTGCAGAGCCCTGCTTCCACTTTTCACCACCGTCACTGCCAACACCCAGTTCAAATAACCATCAGAATACAAACGAATGCAAGAAAAAAAAACAACAAAAACTGATCCCAACACCGAAAAAGTCCAGTTAAAACACACTCTCTTCGAGATACTACTTATTTTTCACCGATCAGAGCAAAAAGCACACAAAGCCACCAAAATTCTCCGTCTTTAGTCCTTACCTTTGCAAGAAGAGATTTGAGCAACCTCTCAATAACCTTGCGGTCGACGTGGCTGTCATCAACGGCAAGGACGGACGTGGAGCTTCCCGGAACCCACTTCCGGCCTGAAAACAACGCTGGCGGCAGCAATCTTGGATTGAATTAAGAAGAAAAAAGGAGGAAGAGATGATTTAAGAAAAAGAATGGGCAGAAGAAAGGTATAGTATAAAATAAAGGTAAGAAGAAAGAGAGAGAGGGTAATGGTTTATATTGAATGGTGGAGAGGTAGGAGAAAAGAAAGGGTTGTGAAGAAAAATAATAATAATAATAATAATAATAATAAGGTTTAATCCTTTTCGACATCCCTATTTATGTACGAATGTCTCAATTGGGTCCTCGTTTTCTAAAGTGTATCAAAATGGTCCCTAATTTTGAAAATTGATATCAATTGAGTCCTTTCCGTTAAGTTGGCTGAACGGCGTTAAAAAAATTGATGAGTGGATACTGAGATGACGAACGAACGCTCGTCCACCAGCGAACGAACGCTCGTCCATCAGCGAACGAACGCTCGTCCATCAGCGAACGAACGCTCGTCCATCAGCGAACGAACGCTCGTCGACCACCGAACGAACGGTCGTCCAGTGTGGAACGAACGGTCGTCCAGCAGTAAGAGGTCGACGAGCGTTCGTTCTCTGGTGGACGAGCGTTCGTTCGCTGGTGGACGAGCGTTCGTTCGCTGGTGGACGAGCGTTCGTTCGTCATCTCAGCATCCACTCATCAATTTTTTTAACGTCGTCCAGCCAACTTAACGGAAAGGACTCAATTGATATCAATTTTCAAAATTAGGGACCATTTTGATACACTTTAAAAAACGAGGACCCAATTGAGACATTCGTACATAAATAGGGATGTCGAAAAGGATTAAACCTAATAATAATAATAAAAATGAGAAAATGAAAAGGAGTTTCGGAGGATCCAAATCTGAGAGATCTTGTTTGTTGTTTTTTGGAAATGAAGCAGGGAGGATTATCCCATTGCAGTTGTCGCTTCTCTTGTCACAATCATACTTTTATGGAAAATGATACTCGAACAACCAAATTTGACAACATTTCGACACAGCACACGTGTCAGCGTTTGAGAGGGCCACGTTTTAAATGAAAAAAGCTGCTGCAATCTGAGGAAATCTGATCAAACCTGCTTCAAATGTGACGTGGCGAGGACGGGCACGGGCAGTTTAAAACCCTTTTGAAGAAAAACCAACTCCTCACTGCTTTCTAGGAGTTCCCGACACTGAAACACATTCCCTGATCTGTTTTGTCTTCTCTTCTTTTCCTTTTTTTTTTTCGACAACTTTCCAGGAATTCGGAGACATATTCCTGATTCCAGATTTTTTTTGTTTTTTTATTTATTTTTTTTTTTATTTCTATTTTTATATATTTTTATTATTTTTATTATTATATATTTTTTATTAAAACAAATAAAGTGTAACGAAATAAAAGACGCACGCCCCACTGTTGGACGAACGCCTCGAAAACACCAAACGCCTATGACGAGTACTAGAAAACATCTAGAACGGTCGTTCACTATGGACACGAAAAAACGTAACAAGACCGAACGTTTAATGGAGAATAAACTCATCAAGACCGAACGTTCAACTAACATAAGAAAATGACCGAACGCTATTTGCTGAACACCACAATAGGCCGAACGTTCAAAACCGAACGCTGGAGAAAATAAGCACAAATAGTACGAACGCTGAAGACAAATATCATGGAGACCGAACGTTCATCAAAACACTATGACCGAACGGTAAAGCTGCGGGGACGAACGGTCAAGCGTTTGAACTGAGAATAGCCGAACGTCCTAGCGGTTGAATGGACGAACGGTCGAATAAGGCAAAGGACGGACGGCTGAAGAGAAGGACGAGCGGTAGATGAGGAGGAACGAACCGGACGAGCGGAACGATCGTAATCAAAACTTACTGTTTGGCCGATCGTTCAAAACCGAACGCCGGACGAGCGGTAGATGAGGAGGAGCGTCCTCAGACCATTTTAAAACACAGCACCGCCTATGTCGAACGGTAACACTATGAGACCAAACGTTCAGTTTGAGAATAAACATCCGAACGTTCAATCTGCGAGGACGCACGGTCGAACGCTTGGCTGGCAGAACGGTATCCGGCTAGGACTCGTTCTCTCTCTCGCTCGTGCACCCTTTTCTCCAACTCTCTCGTCTTCGCGCCGCTTCTCTCTCTGTCGCTCGTGCACCCTTTTCTCCAAACGTTTTGGTTGTTCGCGCCGCTTCTCTCTCTACGAAGTGATAAAATAAAATTCAAATTTGAAACGCACACCCTAAACTGCCCGTGCCCGTCCTCGCCACGTCACATTTGAAGTAGGTTTGATCAGATTTCCTCAGATTGCAGCAGCTTTTTTCATTTAAAACGTGACCCTCTCAAACGCTGACACGTGTGCTGTGTCGAAATGTTGTCAAATTTGGTTGTTCGAGTATCATTTTCCTTTTCTTTATTCAGTGGCCCAATTGTTTATTGAGTGTTTCATTCTACACCTCCAAGATCTCATTCTACACCTCTAAAAATTACAGTTTTAACCTTCTGATATATCATTATTGTTCTACACTTTTAACTTTATAGAAAATTTTATTTTTAATTTTAATAAATATATTTTTATTTTCTTCTTTTTCTTGTTAAAAAGACTCTATATTACCTTAATAATAACTAAACTTAAAATTCAAATACTATTTAATATAATTTTATATTTTAATAATTATTAAAATATGATTTATGTTATAATAATAATTATATTAAAAATAAAGAATAAAATAATTGAAAATAAAAATAATAACAAAAAAATAAATTATATTAAATAAAATATTTAATATATTCAAATACATTAAATTATATTAAAATATTAAATTAAATTAAATAGTTATTAAAATTTAAATAATAAACAAAATTTTAAAACAGTTATTTATCAAATAAAAAATAAAATTATATTAAATAAAATATTTAAATATACTAAATTATATTAAAATATTAAATTAAATTAAATAATTATTAAAATTTATATATAAAATAAAATTTTAAAAATAATTCTTTATCGGATATGAATATCCGATTTATAACTTATCGGATATCGATATCCGATTAAGAAATTTTTCAAAATTTCTAAATTTTAATAATTATTAAATTTAATTTAATATTTTAATATAATTTAATATATTAAATATGATTTTAAGTATTATTTTTATTCTTATTTTAGTTATTATTTTTCAATTTTCTTAATAAAACTATTTTAAAAATATAAATTATATTTTATTAATTATTAAAATATATAAATATAATAAGTACATATTATAATTTTTATTTAAGTTTAATATTTATTAAATTTTAAATAAAAAGCAAAGTATTAACATATTTTATAGATTTTAATATATAAATAAGCTTTTTAAAATTTTCATTTTTATTTAAAATTTAATAATTATTTAATTTATTTTAATATTTTATTATAATTTAATATATTTGAATATATTAAATCAAATTTATTTTTATTATTATTTATTATTATTATTATTATTTTATTTTTATGTTTTTAATATAACTATTATTATAATATAAATTATATTTTAATAATTTTTAAAATACAAAATTATTTAAAATAATATTTAAATTTTAAAATAAATTAAATTAAATTATTATTAAGGTAGTGAAGATTGTTTTTAATGAAAAAAAAATGGAAAAAGATTTATTAAAGTTAGAAATAAAGTTTTGAAAAAGTTGGAGATACAGATGATGATGAAATGTCAAAAGGTTAAAAGTGAAATTTTTGGAAGTGCAGGATGAAAGTTGAAAGTGTAGGATGTAACATTTTTAATCTGCAGTAGTGGCCCAACAGAAATAAGTCCTTGCATCAGCCCTATGTATTTTCTTCTTCAAATGAAACTCTGAACGAGAACCCCCAAAGCAGGCGTCTTCTGCCAGCTCACTGAAAACGCACACTTCACTTAAGCCCATTGTAGGCGGCCCAAATGTGCAGGTGCTGCAGATAAAGCCACTCATTGGTAAGTTGGGAATGTGGTGGTGCAGGAGAAGTTCTCTTACCCGAAAAGAAAAGCAAACGCAGAAGCCAGCGTTGCAAAGGAGTTAGTCGACGAAGAGAATTCCCAGTCGTGCTCACAAAGAGCGTTCTCAACCGTGAGTTTCTTCTTTCTACCAATGACTATTCATTCAATCACCGTTTAAATCACTTCTTAGTTGTTGTGAAAGTTCTTATTTAGTTATGCAAAATTTAAAGGATGATGTTTCATCTTGAATAAAGCCCCTGATTTGCAACTTCCTTCTTGTTTCTGAGATGATAAAGTATGTTCAACATAACATTGTGGCTATGATAAAAAACTTTGGTATGCAAAATTTAAAGGGTGATGTTTTTATCCTGTATTAAACCCCTGATCACACATTTTTACTTGCTTCTGATATGGTAAAGTATATTCAATATGACATTATGGCTATGATAACAAAATTTGGTAAGCAATTTCTATTTGTAAGTGTGTAAATGTTATTTATATATATATATATATATATATATATATATATATATATATATATATATATATATATATGTTATTTATTGAGAATTGGTCTTTCGGTAGGAATGATTGACATAATTTAACCCAAAATAGAGAGATGAATAATAATTATGGTTAGATTGATTGCTATTAGTTCTCTCTTATTTTGGCTATATTAAATTGTTTGTGTTGAGTCAAATAGGTTGTAAATCAGGTCACGAGTTCTTTTAAATGTATTAAAGATCGAGATATGACAAAATTATCATATATATATATATATATATATATATATATATATATATATATATATATATATATATATATATATATATATATATATATATATGTGGGTGTAATTTCCATTTTATCAAACTGGATTTGTGATGTTGGATTAAGCTCAATTTCCAATTTCTTAAGATATTGCTACTTGTCTGCAGTACTACTACAGTTACTTCCCCTTTTTCTCTTTGTTTTACTTCTACTACCATATCAGCTTGATAATAAGTTACTTTGGTTATACAGGAAAACAGATCGGTCTTATAAAGAGTTGGAAGCAAGAAAAGATAGACTCAGCCAATTAGAGAAAATCTACATGGATATGGCAATGAAGAAGGAGCTGCAGGTATTGATATTTTGCATAGTTTATTGTGTACCTTTTTAATTCTTACTGAGGTTGGGACTATTTTGCATAGACTCAGGAAGAATCCGTAATCTGCCGCTTCTACAAGATTATTCTTAGTTGGGACTACGTTGCTCTCAAGGAATCTAAGGCAATACACTTTATTCCTTACTATTTTTCTTTGTTTCTGTGTTTTTTTCTTTTTAATTTGCTTTCGTAATGTCTTTTGGAAGTTGGTATTTTCAGGAGCAGAAAAAAGGGACTGCGGAGTTGTCACTCATGAAGGTGAAGAACCGGTATACAGATGTCGATGACTATATTGCAACCTACGAACCGCTCATCTTTGAAGAAGCCAAATCCCAGATCACTAAGGAGAAAGAGGAAGAAGAGGGTATCTTTAATTTCAACTATTTTTTTATTTTTTGAAAAGATTATTATTCTTGCAGTAGCTATGTAGCACAGTTGTTAACAGCCTTTGTCTAAGGTCTTTAGCCCGTTCTATACTATTCTTATTAATTGGGTGGGAGTGACTGACTTTGTAGCACTTGTCAGAGGACTGTTAAAGCCCTGTCTAAGATGCGGTTCTTCCTTTCTTACTTCAATTTAAATAATAATTGGTTTGCTTTTCATGTTTTAAAGTTAGAAGGGTCAATGTAGCGAGGTATGGTTGACAAATAAATCTACTTAGTAAGCACATAATCAAAGGTCCGATTCTGAGTCTGTGTTAATAGAGAATATCTATTAAGAGAGACTTGCCCTTTAAATAGAGTTTTGGATTAGTCTTTTTAGCTGCCGGCTACGAGAGACTTCATAAATCTTTGAATTAGTCTCTAGCACTCTACTGAGATACCCTAGGGACCAAAATAAAAGTTTGAAGGGTCTTTTTGCTTAAGATTTTTTTTTTTGTTTGCCTGACCAGTGACTGATTGGAAATTGGGGGTGGTAAAAAGTTGGAATGAAGCAGATGATTTTCATTTTATAGAATTTCCATGTGAAATTAATGAGGGAGAATCAATATCACAGAATGATCTTTTGCTACTTTCCAGAGATAAGGTACTACCAGTGATGAGAAGTTATGTGTTTTGGGCTTTGAATTTTTTGCCTATTCGAATTTGAATTGATTCCTATCTGTATTTGTCTCAGCAGTTTGCAGATGGAAAAATATTACCTACTTTTTATGCATTTGCTTTGGTGGAACATGTCTGGAAATATTTTGCTACCCCACTTGTTCAAGTTAGACTCTATCTTGCTGGGGAGTTCTTAAAATATAATACAGATGATGTAAAATCTTGCCCTAGGCTGTTTAACATGCGATCTTATATATGCGAGACAGAAAGACAGTTATATTTTAGGAAGGTAACCTATTCTATCATGTACTTCTAGTGATATCAATATTGTGTGTGTTTCTTATGTGGAGGCTGCCTTCCTTGATTAATTGTATTATTAATTTATAATAGAAATATAAAGGTTTTCAGAATTTTTTTTCTTAACAAAAGGCATTTTCTTTTAAATTAGCTTTGCCGTTGATCCAATGTGAAAATCATGCAGCAATGCAGCTTATCTACTATTGCTCGGGAATATTTAGCTATTCGAACTTTAGGCTGTCTCCCGCACAAGGATTTAATATTAAGTGCAGTTGGAGAAGATTTTGGCACAAAAGTCGATGGATGGAAAATCCCAACACCGTTGAGGGAATATGTTGAAAATAGTTTTAATCAGTACCAGCGTGAGGCCATTACAGTAAGTTTTTTTATTTTAGAAGTTCAATAAAGTAAATAAAACTAGAACTTGTTCATCAACTCAGGTTTTTTTTTTGTCTTTCTTCTTTTAAGCAATCCAATTTGCTTTTTCTCTTTTTTTGTTACTGATATATAGTTTGGAAAGAATAAATGCTTGATTATGACAAGAGGGGGGCATATTTGCAAGTTTGGATTTCACATTTAGTTAAAGGATATAATACTCAAACGTATTATGATGCATAGCATATCATTCAGAGTTATATTTTACTTTTTTGTCACCAAGTTTTTTCAATTTGAAAATGCTCCTTGTTTTCCACGTTTCTTTTCTTCTATACTTGTTAAAGGCTTGGGTTTTTCCAATTTCAATCTCATCTTAATTTCTTTTGGTTTTGATATAGGAGTCAGAAAAAGAAATGTGGGAGCAAAAGGCATTCAAAACAAACTACCTAATATCTAATTTCAAATGAACTGAAACAATAAACTTAAATCACGCATTTATCTCCCCATCTTTATAAATTCTTTCTCCTTTATTATTTTCTTTGGTCCAATAAAATTCTTATCACTCTTTTGGAAGATAATGTGCTTTTGTTGATGAACCCTTTTGAAAGATCTTTTAAAAAACTTAAAAGCTATGTTACATTTATACTGGCTGAAAAATTCTCCTTTCTCAAAGCTAGCTTTTGTAAGGTGAAGCATAATAGTTTAGCTAGGAAAGAAAACCATTTTATCCCTTTAGTTTAAAGCATATTCAAGCATGCACAATTGTTAGAAAAATCTACACTGCAACATATGCCATCATAATAAGTTACAAGTCAAACAACAAAGAGGAGAAAAAAGAAAGTGAAGATTGATTAGAAGTTTTCATTCCTTAATAAGATGTAAACCTCTTGTAACCTTTATTCATTCCATTTTAACATTTTATTTCTGTTCCAGGCTGGTCTATCATCAAAAGCCTTTGTCCTGATACAGGTAGGTCTCTATTTGGTTTTTTCTCTTCTAATATTCTTTTAATGGTTTTTCATATTTCCCTTTTCTGTTAGGCTATGCTTGGTGTTATGTTTATCAGTTATGCTGAATTATTTTTCTGAAAAGACTTGTTTGTTATATTCGGGAATTGGAGAAATTTATTTCAAAGAACTGCCAATTTGAAATAGTAAGTTCTCATTGAATAGCAAGAAGGGGGACCAGAGGCAGCAACATGGGAGGATGTGGCGACCATATGGGTTCACTTTCCAGATTTGAACCTTGAGGACAAGGTTGTTCAGGCCGTAGCATGTAATGATAGGATTATGAATGTTTATGTTAGGAGGAAAGTTGTTAAAAATAAAACATAGTTTGCTACAGGTGGTCTGGGCTGTCCAGGTGGTCTGGGCTGTCCAGGTGGTTTGGGCTGCTATAGTCTCCTTAATGGGAAGACTATATATATAGGTGTGGTTGTGTCTTTTAGAAGGGACGTTTTTTATTAGTTTGAGAGGCTGGACAGGACTAGTTGCAACCTGTGTGAAGGGAAGCATTTTCCCTTGGTTGTTTTCTTGTACTCTGCTTACGTTGGAATAATAGATACGTTTCCAGTGCTGGGTGTTGATAACACTGGTGTCTTTGGGTGTAGAACTAAACGTTTTAGGTTCCTTTTAATCCAGAAACCTAACAGTTTTTCTATCAATCTTATTTGTTCAACTATCCTCTTGCAAAATACCTGAGACATTTGGGTTTTTATCAATGTAATGTAGTACTTTTTTATAATAAAAAAAATTGTAATCGAGCCTAACCAACTCCTTTCAGGGGCCCCCAGGGACTGGGAAGACTCAGACCATACTTGGGATTCTAAGTACCATTTTGCATGCAACTCCTACAAGAGTGCATTCTAAGTAAGCATAATATTTAGTATATGTCTGCAGTCTTCTATTTCTAAAAATTCAGTTTTTTGTTTCAATTGTTGTCTTCAGCAAAGCATTGTGTTAGGAGTGTGCCTGGTAGAAGTGAGATTTTGAAGCAAATTTTGCTTCTACCAAGCAACTTATGGTCATATTTATGCTTAATCTTTCTTGCTCTTTATTCATACATATGCTTATTGATATTTTCTTTTGAAAGCAGGACCTATGAGCTAAGGCAAAGACCACAATTACCTATTGAGGAGAAGTAAGATTTGCTTTGAAAATATTTAGGCTTTACTTGGTTAAGAAAACTTCTTGCCACCGATGTTGGTTATTTCCAGTGATTCTGACATAATATTTCTTTTAATTCCCTATATCTGCCATCTTTTGAAATCCTTATCTGTTATGTTCATTATTAGTCTCTTCTTGCTTTGTGTTATGCATGTTTGCTCTCTTGCCATGCCTACCTTCAAGTAGTTCATAAACAAATGTTGTGAATCAAGTAGAAGTGCAACAATAAGGGTAAAATTTGATTTTTGTATTATATCATAAAGAAAATAGCTGTAATTCAAGTTAATGCACTTTTCCTTGGTTTCTCTTTCACTTTAGATGGTTTAATTTTATACCAACATCGTAAGAAGCTGGGAAAATTGTTTAAAGCTTATGACAGTTTTTTGACTTTGGCTTATAGAAGTAAGTGATCTGGATGATTACTTATTTGATATTTGTGTTGTTGGAGTATGATAAGAGAGAAAGAACCTATTGGCTTAACTGTACTTTAGAATTCTCCAAGGTCCAAATAAAGTATTTTGATTAGAATATTCTTGAGGATGTTTTCAAGAAGTTATTTTAATTAAAGTACAATTCTAGATGATTGGAGTATTAGTCACATAAGTCAGTTTATTTAGCTGATTTTATGAATGCAGGTCCATAGCAGAGTACCCTTCCAAACTGATAAAGTTGATTTTAACCTCTATAGTATCTCTTGCATGTTGGCTCGCTCTTTTACCCTTTTTTGTAGAATTCAAGAATAATTTAGTTGGGTTAGATGATGTTCAACAAGAGCCTCGTAATATTTGGTTTCAAAGTACATATCTTGCAAAATTACCTTGGGATGGTGACCACTTCTGTCCCAAGGTCAATTAAAATAAACCGCAAATGGGTTTTATACTAGCATTGTTAGTGTTGAAATGTAATGTTATTTTATTATTTCTTTTATATATACATACCAAGCTTGTGTTGCCTCTTTTTGTAACCTTTATATATACATCAATCAAAAGCACAACAGTTTATGTTGAATACACTGATATTTCTCCATCTTATTTATTCAATTGTTAGCAGAATGCACTTTTCATATTCCATCATGCTAGAAGATTTTATTTTCTTTTCCCTTTTCCCATGACAGACTAAGACATTGGCGACTAGCTTCTCCATGGCTTACTGGTATTAATCCTAGGGATAGTCTGATGCCAAAAGACGGTGATGATGGCTTTTACCCAACTACTGGAAATGAACTAGTAAGTACTCCTTTCATTGGTTAAAATTGTTGATCTTGCAAAATAACATCTCTAATGATGGGTTTTATCAGAAACCTGAAGCTGTAATTTCAAGTCGTAAGTACCATGGAAGAGTGTTAGTTTGCGCCCCATCAAACTCTGCCCTTGATGAGATTGTGTTGAGGGTTCTCAATGGAGGTATTAAGTTTCTTCAATGCATTTGTTTGGGAAAAAGAATTTTTCTTTTTGCATTCATTCCCTCGCCATGATTTTGACCCTCTTGGTTGTGTTTTTAATGGGGTGGGGGGGTTAAGATTTCAACTAGGACACATTGACTAGCGAGGTGTCATTGCTATCTTGGTTGTGTGGCCAGTCTTTTATTTTAAGAATTCTGTATTCTATATTATCATGATTGCATATTTATTTTTATTCATGGATGTTCTTAGGTGTACATGATGAAAATGACCGTGTTTATTGCCCTAAAATTGTTCGGATTGGTCTCAAAGCACATCATTCTGTCAAGGCTGTTTCCCTGGATGAACTTGTACGTGGAATATTAGACCAAATGTGTTTCAATTAGCTATGCTGCCACCATCATTATATAATCTTTCATATCACTATTGTAAACTTTTGTTATAATGCCATGATTATGCCTCAGCAGGTCTGGAGGGGAACTTAGTTATTAATTTAACGGTTTTATTAACATCATTGCTTGGGACTGACTGATTTGTGCATCTAAAAGTGGTAATGTTAGACCGTTATTAGTCTATGAGAGAAGAAAGAAACATAGTTAGAAGGTCTAACTGTTTGGGCAGTTAGGGGGAGCGGGGAAAAGCTTTTGAACTTGTATAAATAGTTGTGATTAGTTGGGGGAGGGATCTTTTTTGGCCTTATTGAATTGTTGATCAGGACTCATTGTCCTGAGGGGGAGAGGTTAAGCTCTCTGTATTCTTTCTGTTGATTGAAAGTGAATAAAAGAAGCATTTCTTTGTCGGAGTGTGTGTTTGAAGAGTAAGGAGTGAGTTTTTCCTAGGTTCTTGGATAAAGAACCTAACAGGTAAGTTTTTATTGATGAAGAAAACATTTGTAGTTCAAAACTATAAAATGCAATGATTTTTTTCTTTTTCAATAAAAACTTACCACCACTTAATATTCAACCCTAAGGGGATGCTGACATTCTCCTGAAATGAATGAAGAGTCTTGATATAATGAGTGATATGAAGTTAGATGAAGAGGCTCCAAAATGTGTTCCTATCAAAACAATGATTCTATAAAGTTAATTATGCTGGTGAATGTGTTACTAGAACCTGTGAAGTAGGTTATACTTGGCTTCTTTTTAGATTACTTTAGCTTCTAATCATCCTTCCTATTAAACTATAGGAAAGATTGAGATTGAAGTGAAACTGTGTGTTTCTAATACAACCTAGATATTTTATTTATATTGAGAAAAAAGAATCATTACAATAAATAAAAGATTTTACATCCTCTAATAATAAAGATATGATATCTGAATAAATAAAAAGGTTTCCAATAATATGTATATATATAATCTATATATGTTTGATTATATAGGATTTGTGCCTTATTTCTATAATGATAACATTCCCCTCCAAGTTGGAGCATATAATCATATATGCTTAGCTTTTTGCAAATATACTTGGCCTCTAAGAAACTTGGTAAATATGTTGACTAATTGTTCACTAGAATTGACAAACCTAATGGTGATGTCTTAAGACTCTAATTCTTCTCTTATGAGACGACAATTTGTCTCAATATGTTTGTTCTATTGTGAAAGATAGTATTAGAGGCAATGTGTCTTGCTACCAAGTCTACACATATAAGGTGCATTTCAGAACTTTATTCTAATATAAGCTCACAAGGGACTAATGTCATTGACATGTAATATGCTTCTGCAGATTTATCAAAAAAATTTTGTTTCTCACTTTTCCACATGTTAAATCATTTCAATAAGAACACAATACCCTGAATTGTCACTTGGTGACCCTGCCTAATTGGTGTCAGGATACCCAACAATTTGAGTATTTCATATATCTTCAAAATGAGGGCTTGCCACGAGGCTTCTTAATATACTTTAGGATCCGAATGATCACATCTTGATAGGACCTTTACAGTTTATGTTAGGAAAAAAGAGATAAAAAACAGGACATAGGGTGAGGGAGGTTGTTAGTTGGTTAGACGGTTGGTTGTTAGGTGAGAAGGGTTGGTTATATAGGGGGGAGGTGTGTCTTAGAGGGACAGTTTTGGGTTTATTGTTGTAGTGACAGGATTATTACATCCTGGGTGAAGAGATGATTGCTCCCTTGGTTGCTTACGAACATAAGTCTTTGTTACCAGAATAATAAAACAGTTTGGTTCTTTGGTTTGTACTGCGTGTTGTGGGTTTGTTGAAGTGTGTATCTGTGTGGGTTCAGGGTTGTTGCTGCCAAGAATCCTATCACATCTCAATTGTCTTGACAAGGAGAGTTTAAAATTTGACTTACTAAGATCATTGTAAAAGCAATACCTGGAGAAGTCACAGTAGGTAATTTAGCATACCAACTGACCATTTGTACTGAGGATCAGAATATGGCTCTCCTTAGTTGGGTACAGGTTTGATACCTAAATCCTTTGTTGTGTCCACAGGCGTAACATTTCTAGATTGTCGAAAGTAAATTTTCTGACATATGACCAAACCATGCGCATAGTGATTGCTTGAAACCACATAAGGACTTGTGTAGACACATACATATTAGATGACTTTTCCTAAGCAACAAATCCAAGAGTATGCCCCATGTAGACTTCAAAATCACCATGTGACATTTTTTATGTCAAGTTGTAACAGAGTCCAAAGTGAATAACTGCAATGGAAAAGAGAAGTCTAATAGAACCTCCTCCTCTTTTTCCATATTCTGGAACCTTGTTTGCATAATGCCATTTATGATTTGATGGCCTAGATCTCTGAAAAGCAGGTAGTTTGTCTTTGTGCACAAAAGGATCGATAATATGCTAAATTTAATATTGACAAACGTGCATTATTCTTAATGCTTTTGATCAATAGATATCCATGCAATGTATGGTTGCTCGACATTGAGAACTATGCCTAACGTTTATTGGCACTTGAAGATAATGAAGCTTCATCACTCTGCACTAGGACTGAAACTTTACATCATTTGTGGGGAAGGATCTCTGATCAATGAAATGATTTACCTTCATGTTCAGGCTTCATATATCTTATAATTGGGTCATCTAGTCATATGATGTTATTAACTGAAAACACGTTTGTATCTAGATTTCAAGCCCAAAACATGTTCATCTGTCGTGGCTTTATTTATGATGTGTACCAACCACTGACGATATGGTGATCATTTTATACACCTTTTTTGGAATGATGTTCTTAAAGAAAATAAATTTTGAGCATAATAGATATTTATTGTATTTGGTTCACACCCTGGCAATTGCGACAGTATTTTAACTATTGAAGTGGTAGTCTAAGCATTACTTACAGGATTGCTGTTTCTATTACAAAAAAATCTGTATTATTAACACACTTCAAATGTAATTGGGTTGAATTTAAAGGTTGAAACTTTTATATGCAGATGAAACAAAAACGTTCTAGTGCCAATAAATCATCCACCAATAAGCAGAGTACTGCAGGATGTAATGATGACAGTATCCGAGCTGCAATTTTAGACGAGGCCACTATTGTATGTATTCCCACACTTTATGTTGAATGCATAAGCAAAAGCAATCTGATTTTCATAGTATTTTCTGTCTTCTTGGCAGGTCTTCTCAACTCTCAGCTTTAGTGGTTCCCATGTTTTCAGTAAACTAAATCGTGGATTTGATGTTGTGATTATAGATGAAGCAGCACAGGCTGTAAGTGTCAAATCCTCTTAGTTGCTGAGTCACTTTTAATATTGCTTATAATATAAACTAACTTGACAAAGTTTGATCTTAAGTTGCTGGGGTACCTCAAAATATTCCAGCAACTAATTTTTATTTATTTTTAATTGTAGTATGAAGATGGAATAACCTTCATGAACCAATAATCCCTGAAACTTAAGCTATCATGTGAAGACATAAAAATGATTTTATGTTTTAAATCTTAGTATCTCTTACTTACCCACACCGGAGTCCTTTTGGCTTGAGCTGTGAATAACGCAAAGACCCAGCTGTTTTGTGCTAGAGTATAACTTTTCATTAGAAAATAATAGGGGAGGAAAGGATTGAACTCTAGACCTTATGGTCATAGAGACTGATAATATCCCATGAACCAACTATCAGGAAAGCTTAAGCTGAGGTAAAAAATAGAAATAATTTTAGATTATATAGATAGAAATACCTTTAGATTATAATGAGTTTTCAAATATTTTTTGGCTGGAGTACAAATTTTTTTTTCCTCTTGGAGTAAATAAGCTACTGAGGACTAAGTCTAAAGTATATCTGAAATCCCTAAAAGTCTTTGTCACTTGAGCGGGCCTCTTTTTCTTTAGCGAAGCTTTTCAGTGGGACAGTGTTCTGAAGAATTTTCCTTGTTCTTGGGGTTCTACTTGTATCATAACTCATCCTCCAGCAAGCTAAAACATGCTCATTTTGGTGTAACACTTGGCTTATTTATTTTTATAAAAGAGCAAAACTAAAATGTATTTCGAGTACAAGGGATCCACCGTATCACAAAAGTAAATTTCAAAAAAATGGTAGTTTGACGAAGTTATCTAATAATTATAAAAGGGGTGGAGATTAAAGGTAGAATTAATACAATTACAAACCACAGTAGTTAAGCTAGTGGAAGATTACGATGGGACTAGAATAGTTGAAGACCTCTAAGGCAGGGGATTAATCACTATATAGGGATGACACTGAGTGTCAAAGGAGAGAGCTGCTGTGGTTGGGAATAGGTTGTTGATATTTGAGAATTCAAAAGTTGAGGATAAAAGATAGGATTCCTAGATAAGGCAGTGGTAGCATTTTGAATTTGGTTTCTGTTGGGTAGTGAAGAAAGGGATTTCCTTGAAAAATGCAACATTAAAGGAACTGAAGAATCAATTTGTAGGCGAGCAATAGGAACTTGGGTGTTATGGGCGCCTAAGTCCCACATCAAGCTGCAATATGGGATGCATGGGGAAGTATTCAAGTGTTTGCTTTTGCCCCTTTGATGGCTGACTTTTGAGAGTTGAGTTACTCAAATTCTTAGGTACTTGTCAATTGGCATCAGACCTAGTTCTTGGTGTCTCAAAAAGGGTTACCTACACAAAATTCTGACTACTAGGAACCCTGACCGATACAGGAGTTGAATGAAGTGTCACTGAGTTAAGTGTCATACAGATAAAGTCATCAAGATGTCAACTCTCAGGAATGGCGCTTTATAGGAACTTGGGTAGTATATGGTGCCTATGTCTCACATTGAGCACTACGACTTGGTGGAGTATTTAACTGTTTGGTTCTTTTGAAAGTAGGTTTCCCAAGTACTTGGATACTTGTCATGGAGTAAATGTGGTCTCCCAAGTCAAGAACACCCAAGAAGAGAATTCGATGAGCAAGATAAATTTATCTTGGAGAAATATCATACATGAAACAAGTAGAACCAAATGCACAAGGAGGAACTTCGTAACAAGATTCTTTAGGAACCGTATTTATTTACTAAACTAGACTAATAACTTTAATCTTTTTTCCTAAGTTGCAATGAAAATGGTCAATCTTGGAAAGTTGAAAAGGTTTATTATTATGTAGTTTCAGGCTGTATAACTTATTTTTGTAATGAGCAGATCTAAAACGTTGTTGCTTATTTTATTTCAACTCTTTATGACAGGTGGAGCCTGCAACTCTTGTTCCTTTAGCCAATCAATGCAAAAAAGTTTTTCTGGTACTTTACATCGCTTATATCCTTGCATTACAGGAACGTACATGATTTTACTTTTTACTTATCGTAATATATGTGTGAACAATATTCTATATCATGTATAAAATATAAATTGAGGAAAAAAATGCATTTTGACAGCATGTGCGAAGAAAGAAAATCCATTATTCATATTAACTCTTAATCAAAACAATGTGAAATGGTATACAGCAATGGGATTGATAATTCTTGTCTATTAATTATTAATGGTTAGACAAAGGCCTGGACAGTGGAAATATTTTATACAATTGTTGAACCCTTTTAAAAGCTTGTTGGGTTACAGACTTTTTAAGTAATTTTGACTAGTGTTGTCCTTATTGAGGCTACATTTTGTTGCAACATTTTTAAAGGTTGGTGATCCAGCTCAACTTCCAGCAACTGTAATTTCGGACATTGCTAAGAATCACGGGTAAACAATTAGTTTTGTGGTGATTATGATTTTAATACATTAAACCATTTTTTTCTAACACATGAGTTTTTGGCTTTATTGTTTCATGAATTAAGATATGGCACAAGCTTATTTGAAAGATTGATGGAGGCTGGTTACCCGGTTAAAATGTTGAAGACCCAATATCGAATGCATCCTGAGGTTGGTGCATACTGTTAACATGTTCTGTATTAGCTAAGAATATGACTAAAATACTGCTCGTAAGGTGTGGGCAATCTTTCCCCCTTTGAATTAGATTTTGGAGTTTACTTAGGCCATAATTCATTTCTAATACATGTTAAGCAGAATCTTGCAAAATTAATTTCTCTAACGTGGTCTTCGTGTGGCCAAATGAGTTCAATTGGTTCAGACCTAAGAATTGCCTCATATGCTGGGGAAATACCGGGGCCATGTTGGCTCTGTTGCTTAAGTGGTATTATAGTGGTGGGTTTTTTTATCAAAATTTAAGTGCAGTAGAATTATGGTTTTGAAGGAATGACATTTAATGATGCGTAATCAAAAAACTGAGCGAGGCAATATTTTAGATTGAAGAATATAAATGAGAAACAGTACAGGTTATTTTAAATTGAAGACTTACAATGGAATATCTTGAGAATATTCCAGGCTACACTTCTACTGTTCCTAAACTATTTTTCGTAGCATTTGATCTTGATATATTCCACGTTACTAATAGGCCCACAACGAAGGTATATATGGAAAATGAGGGGCTCGGGGGAATAGAAGAAGGGACAAATATGCCTCATAAATTAGGCCTGCTTGTGTATGAGTGTAAAAGGAATCAAGTGGCACCAGCTGAAAGAGAAAAGTAGGGCAGCTGGCAGAAAGTGGAGATGCAAGAATTGTGCTGGAGGGAGAAGCACATTTTTAATAGACGATTATCCTTTATTTTTTGCCTCATTTCAATATAAATACAGTTGAATATAGTGAAAACTCCCTTGTGTTCAATATACACATAGGGTCATCTATTTATAATAGAATAAATATGGGCTAAACTCAAAATACAAATAAGAAATAATAACAAACTAGCTAATAAAGATAAAAGATAAAGATAATATATTTAACACTCTCCCTCAAGCTCGAGCACATATGTACCAATCTTGGAACAAATAAACTCAATCCAAGGACCCCTTAATGACTTGGTCAACACATCTGCAAGTTTCCCTCAAGCTCGAGCACACAAATTGTATGTACCAAGCTTGGAACAAATAAACTCAATCCAAGACCCCTTAATGACTTGGTCAACACATCTGCAAGTTGATCGTTTGACACAACAAACTCAGTACTTATTTCTTTAGTCAACAACTTTTCACAAACGAAAGGACAATCAATTTCTATATGTTTAGTCCTCTCGTGCAACACTGGATTTGATGCAATTTGGAGAGCAGATTGATTCACCCATATAAGTTCACAATGCATCTTCATAGTATGGATGTCATAGAAGTTAAGCTCTTAAAGGAATTATTTCACCCATATAAGTTCACATGTGAGTGACGCCATCGCCCTATACTCGGCTTCAGCTATTGATCGTGCCATTACATTCTCTTACTTTTCCATGAAATAATGTTTTCTCCCAGAAAAACACAATATCCTATAGTACACTGTCTATCAATAGGCGAACCTTCCCAATCTGCATCACAATACCCAAAGACTTGAATGCTTCCTTTATCTTCATATAACAATCCTTGCCCAAGAGCCTTTTTGATATACCTTAGAATGCGAATGAGAGCATTCCAATGGTCTAAACAAGGAACCTGCATGAACTGACTAACCATTCCAACTGCAAAGGATAGATCTAACCTTGTAATAGTGAGGTAAATCAGTTTTCCAACCAGCCTCCTACACCTCTCTGGATCGAAGAATAATTCACCTTTCGTCCTTAATTTCTGGTTTGGGTCCATGGGGCTGTCTACCAATTTGCAATCAATCATGTCTTTTTCTTGTAATATATCAAGAGCATACTTCCTTTGGGAAATTACAATTCCATCTTTTGATTGTGTTACTTCAATGCCTAAGAAGTATTTGAGACTTCCAAGATCCTTGGTTTGAAAATGTCTACACAAGTACTCATTCAGTTGAGATATTCCAACAGCATCATTTCCTATAATGACAATATCATCAACATATACTATTAAGTAAACACATTTCCCAAGAGAAGAATGACAGTAAAAAACCGAATAGTCTATTTCACTACGTTTTAGCCCAAATTTTTGAACAATGGAGGTAAACTTTCCAAAACCAAGCACTAGGTGATTGTTTGAGTCCATATAGAGATCGATGCAATTTGCATACCATACTAGACTCCCCTGATCAACAAATCCAGGAGGTTGCTTCATATAAACCTTTTCCTCAAGATCACCATGTAGGACAACATTCTTGATATCTAATTGATGAAGTGGCCAATGACGAATGATTGCCATGGCAAAGAAGAGGCAAATAGTAGTCATCTTGACAACAGGAGAAAAAGTGTCACAATAATCAAGACCATAAACCTGAGTGTAACCCTTTGCAATAAGTCGGGCTTGAGCCGATCAATTTTACCATTAGGGCCGACTTTAACTGGATACACCCATCGGCAACCAACCACCTTTTTGTCCGGGGTAAGTGGCACCAACTCCCAAGTATTATTGTGGTCAAGAGCTGCATTTCTACAATCATAGCTTGTCGCCATCTAGGATGATCAAGTGCTTCTTTCACATTCTTGGGTATAACAACAGAAGACACTGAGGATAAAAGAGAAAAATAGGAGGGCGACAATCAATGATAGCTAAGAAAATTATAAATAGGATGAGGGTTTCGAGTAGAACGAGTATCTTTTCTGAGGGCAATAGGCCATGCTTAATCATTTTCACCAAGAGGTGTGGGAGAAGGTGACCAGGGAGAAGAATCTGAAGTAGGAGATTCACCATTGTCTTGGGGAGGTGGACTATTCATTGGGGCCCTGTGTGGGATGATCTCAGTATTGGAGAAACGGGTGTAGGAGGATTGGGATCAAGACTTGGAATGACAGAGACGGGTGAGCTATTTGACTCGGCCATTGGAATAGGAAGGACCTGCTGGAGGATAGAAACATCCTGAACAGATGGAGAGAAGTAAGGAGTCTGTTCAAAGAATGTATGAGAAATAGAGAAGATTGGGAGAAAATATCTCTTGTGTGTTTAGCATACACATAGGGTAGTTTATTTATATTGTAAGATATGGGCCAATGCCCTTAATACAGAATAGACTAAGCCCAAATAACAGAAACACACATCTTAACATCTAACACTCCCCCTCAAGCTGGAACATATAAATCATGTGTTCCAAGCTTGTTACAAAGATAATCAATTCTAGGTCCTCGTAAGGACTTAGTGAATATGTCTGCCAACTGGTTGCTTGAATTAACAAACTCAGTCTTGATATCTCCGGATATGATTTTTTCTCGAATGAAATGGCAATCAACTTCAATGTGTTTGGTTCTCTCATGGAAGACAGGGTTAGAGCTAATATGGAGAGCAGCTTGATTATCACATATAAGTATCATGTGAGTGACATCTCCAAATTTCAATTCACTCAACAATTGTTTAAGCCACACAAGCTCGCAAGTAGCTGATGCCATAGCTCTATATTCTGCTTCTGCACTGGACCTTGCCACAACACTTTGCTTCTTACTTTTCCAAGATATCAGGTTGCTACCAATAGAGACACAATATCCAGAAGTAGACCTCCTATCAGAAGGGGAACCAGCCCAATCAGCATCTGAATAACAAACGATTTTTGTATCGTTGTTAGGGCCATATAGCAAACCTTTTCCAGGTGATCTTTTAATATCCTTCAGTATGCGAACAACTGCATCCCAATGGTCTTCACATGGGGAGTTTAGAAATTGACTCACCACACTAACTGCGAAGGAAATGTCAGGACGCGTAACAGTAAGATAGTTTAATTTACCAACTAGTCTTCTGTACCGTTCAGGATCTGAGAAAGGCTCCCCCTGATTTGGTAGGAGTTTGATGTTAGGGTCCATAGGTGTCTCAACAGATTTACAGTTTATTAACCCTGTTTCCTCCAAGATGTCTAAGGCATACTTCCTCTGAGATATGACAATACCATCACTGGATTGTGCTACTTCAATACCCAAAAAGTACCGAAGTTTGCCAAGATCTTTGGTTTGAAAATGATGACAAAGGTGTTGTTTCATCTGAGAGATGCCAAGATAGTCGCTTCCTGTGAGAACAATATCATCGACATACACTATTAAGTAGATACATCCAGCACTCGAGTGGCGATAGAACACTGAATGATCCGCTTCACTGCGAGACATACCAAATTGTTGAACAACACAACTGAATTTACCAAACCAGGCCCGAGGAGACTGTTTTAGGCCATATAAGGATTTGCGAAGACGACATACCAATCCAGATGACTCCCCTGAGCAACAAAGTCAGGCGGTTGCTCCATATAAATTTCTTCATGCAAATCACCATTGAGGAAAGCATTTTTGACATCAAGTTGGTAAAGAGGCCATTGTCGAAGAGCGGCCATGGCAATGAATAGGCGAATAGAGGTCATTTTTGCCACTAGAGAAAAAGTATCACCATAATCCAAACCAAAAATCTGTGTGTAGCCTTTGGCAACCAGTCGAGCTTTCAGACGATCAATTGTACCATCAGGACCAACCTTGATAGCATACACCTACCTGCAACCAACAACAGACTTTCCAGATGGTAATTGGACAAGCTCCCAAGTTCCACTTTCCTGTAAGGCACTTAATTCATCCATCATAGCTTGACGCCAACCAGGATGAGTTAAGGCATCACCCACAGATTTGGGAATTGACACAGAAGAAATGGATGAGAGACAAGTATAAAAAGATGGAGATAATCTGTGGTAATTAAGAACAGTATAATGGGGGGAAGGGTTACGGGTAGAGCGTATACCTTTACGGAGGGCAATAGGCAAGTCAGACTCAGTTGCTGGAGCCGAAGGAGACACATGAGGCAGCACCGGAAGTGAGTCATGAGGGAGACAATTACGGCGACTATAAACCTAAAGTGGTGGAGGTGAAGGATGAGCCTGTGGTGAATGAGAGTCTAAAGAAGGAGAAGACAAGAGGGGTGGAGTATCACCAGGAGGATCACAGATAAGAGGAATATCAACAGTAACAGGGAGAGGTACAGAACTAGAAGATAGATGTGAAAAGTAAAAAGAAGACTCATCAAAAGTGACATCAGCAGAGATAAAATGACGATTAAGAGAAGGGGAAAAACACTTATAGCCCTTTTGTGACCGTGGAAATCCTAAGAAGACACATTTGTGAGACCTAGGAGATAACTTATCAAGACCAGAACTAAAATCATGAACAAAACATGTAGACCCAAAAACTCGAAGAGGTAATGGATGCGGAGGGTCATGAGGAAATAAGATAGAATGCGGGATTTTGTTATCTAGGACGGAAGATGGCATGCGGTTGATAAGATATAACATGCTGTGAGAACTGCATCACCCCAAAAACGTGAGGGTACTTGACCATGTATCAGAAGTGTACGAGTTGTTTCAATAAGGTGTCTATTCTTGCGCTCAGCCACCCCATTTTGTTGAGGGGTATAAGCACATGAGGTTTGGTGAAGAATGCCATGAGAAGCCATAAACTGTTTAAACTGTTGAGAAAGGTATTCACGGTCATTATTACTACGTAAATTTCGAATAGAAACCCCAAACTGTGTTTTTATTTCATTGAAAAAAGATTGGAAAATAGAAAACAACTCAGAACGATTCTTCATTAAAAACAACCAAGTACATCTGGAATAGTCATCAATAAAAGTAACAAAATACTGAAAACCTAAAATGGACTTAACACGACTAGGTCCCCAAATGTCAAAATGAACCAATGAAAAGGGAGACGACGCCCGTTGTGAGACACTACGAGGAAAGGAACTACGAGTATGCTTCCCTAACTGACAAGACTCACACGACAAACTTGATAATGTGGACAACCTCGGGACAAGTTGTTGTAGTTTGGCAAGATTAGGATGACCGAACTGAGCATGAAGAAGGGATGGTGACTCCATGACTACGCCAACATGTGGAGAAGGACGGAGATGATAAAGGCCATGAGACTCACATCCTGTGCCAATCATGTGTTTCGAACTCCGGTCCTGCAACCAAACAGAATCTTTAGTAAATGAAATAACACAATTAAGAGTACGAGTTAAACGACTAATGGACAATAAGTTGAAGGGAGACCCAGGGACATAAAGTACATGATCAATGGATATGGATGGAAAAATATTAACAATACCAATACCATGAGATGAGACTCTAGACCCATCAGCCATTGTTACCGAGGGTAAATTATCAGGACATGACAAGGAAGAAAACAAAGACTTGTTACCGGTGATGTCATCGGTGGCGCCTGAGTCAAGGACCCAAGGTCCGAGGGAGTGAGTTAGACCAACAAAAGGTGTACCTGTACGTGCAACAGATGCAGATGTAGTGGAACCAGAGTGCTGATGATCCTCATACCATCTGAGAAATTCGTTGAAGAGTGCAGGTTTGTCTATGGTATTAGATGAAGTAGGATGGTCTGCAGACGGTGATCGGGGAGGTGGATCAGAATTTGGCATTGCTACAGGTCGAGGAGGACGTCCATGGAGAGCATAACATTTATCAATCTTGTGGCCTAACTTGCCACAATGGTCACATTTTGGACGTCCTTTACTTGGCTTGCGAGACCGACTTCGATCATCACGTTGAGCAGCCATAACAGAGGAATCATTAGTATGAGGGGATGTTTCAGTGACGGGTTTGCCACGAGGTTATACGCAAAAGAGCAGAACACGTAGAAGTAAAGTTGGGTATGACAGGAGAACCCAAAATCTGATCACGGACATGAGAAACATCATCAGAGAGTCCGTATAATGCCAACAACATGAAGAACTTTGATCGTTGTTCCAATTCTTCAGCAGGAGTGGAAGCAGGAGGTAATATATCATTAAAGTCATGAAGAAGGGCATGAATTTTACCCAAATAATCTGCCATGGGACCAGGATTGCGCGGACCAATAACAGTTAATAGGTCCTGCCAAACACCATAAAGACGATGAGTGTCATTGGTGTATAACAACTTCGCTTGTGCCCATACTTCTGAACATGTTTCATAGGATCGAAACATTTGTTTCAGTGAGGAGTGAATGGTGGACTTTATAACAATGCATAACTGAGCATCAATTTTCATCCAGCGGGAAGTGTCATCTATGGGAGCAGTAGTCACATTTTGAGTAAGATGATCTAAATACCCCTGACTCTTCAACCAAAGTTTGATGTCGGACGCCCATGTTGCATAATTTGTGCCATCTAACTTGTCAATGGACAAGTGTACATTCACATAATTGGTATATATTGAGGGATCAGAAGATGAGCCACCAATAGTGGTGTTTGTAGACGAGGAAGACGCCATAGAGAGGTGTTGAAATATATTGTATTGTATTGTATAATTGTACTGTAAGTCTTGGGCTGTTGTGTGCTGGTCTACTTGCTCCTTATATAGGACATTTGGTGTAATAGAAACACAACACAATGGAATAATACTTCTATCTCTATATTTTCTCTCTCTAAATTTAACATGGTATCCAGAGCAGGTTAGGGTTTGCAGCCACCCACTGCCGTTGCTTCCGCCTTTCGTCGCCGCTCCGTCCGTCGTCGCCGCTCCGTCCGTCGTCGCCGCCACCGTCCGCCGCCGCCGTCGCAGCCTTTTCTCCGGCGAAGTTAGGGGTTCGGTGTGCCTCGAAGAGCACGACCCATCCCCGGTGGTCGCCGCCGCATATTCTCCTCGACGGACGGCGGCAGTGATAGGTGCCGGAGACCGTGGAGTTGACTGGAACTATTCCTGTGCTCTAGATACCATATGAGAAATAGAGAAGATTGGGAGAAAATATCCCTTGTGTGTTTAGCATACACATAGGGTAGTTTATTTATATTGTAAGATATGGGCCAATGCCCTTAATACAGAATAGACTAAGCCCAAATAACAGAAACACACATCTTAACATCTAACAGAATGTAATATTGACATACATGTAATACTTCTTAGTTTCAGGAGGGTAACACCGATATCCCGAACCATGCTCCTGTAAATGTTCATTGAACAATTTAACATTTTGGTCAACTGGCTTAGGGAAATTAAATTAAAAGGACAATTAGGGACAAAAGGACAGCATTGAGATTGAGGGAGGGAGACAAGGAAACATGTCTGACTCCTTTTGAGGAAGTTTTAGATCCATTTGCAAGGGTTATGAAATGAGGTTTTTCTAGAGGTATTACCAGAAATGTGATATGAATTGCCTGAGATTGAATTTTTACCTTCTATGGATTGAGAAACGCAGGCTGTTGATGTACTTGGAGATTGAGATGACTGTGCCAAGCTATTAGACTTTAACCTTAGATATTCTTGATATTTGTCCTCGGTGAACTTATAAGTGGAAGTTTCAGTCTTCGAATTGGAAGTTTCAATCTTTGAAAAGGGAAATCATATAAGGAGTAGCAATTCTCTTGAGTGTGACCCATCCTTTTGCAGGATGTGCATTGAGAACTTCTTCGACCTCCTCATCCTCAGCGGTGGACGGCCTATGGCGGGTGGCAGCGGGCGGTGGTGGACAGCAACACCAGACTGATGCGAGACAGAAAACTCTCTTGTGTTTAATACACACATAGGGTCATCTATTTATAATAGAATAAATATGGGTTAAACCCAAAATACAAATAAGAAATAATAACAAACTAACTAATAAAAATAAAAAATAAAGATAATATATTTAACAAATACTACTCTGGTCCGATTCTAATTCTGTCATGTACCACACTTCTAAAATCCTGAAGTTTTTCCCCTAGGATTTGATTGCATTGCATCACATAACAGGGAATATAACCTGTTCCTGTTAATCAGTTTTATCGTGTTCCATCAAGGGATTGTGTTAATATCATTAGTATTTGGTCCTTGAGTTGTTTTTCTTTTTTATTACTTTTCTGTGGAGAAAACTCATCATTATATTCTGTTTTATTACTTTGTTCTTTTTGAAATTTCCTGTGAATTTTTCTGAATGAGTTTTATTATGTAATGATCGAACAGATAAGAAGCTTTCCCTCCGGGGAGTTTTATGGAGACTTATTGCAAGATGGGGATGAGGTGAAATCACGGACAATACGGGCATGGCATGATTACCGCTGCTTTGGCCCCTTCTGCTTCTTTGATATACACGAGGGAAAAGAGGCTCGACCATCTGGGAGTGGTTCATGGATAAATATTGAGGAAGTTGACTTTGTTCTATTCTTGTATCAAAAACTGATTTCACTCTATCCGGCACTCAAATCTGGTAACCAAGTTGCAATTATAACACCCTATAGTCAACAAGTCAAGCTCTTCCAAAAACGTTTTGAGGAGATTTTTGGAATGTCAGCTGAGAAAGTAGTGGATATATGTACTGTTGATGGTTGCCAGGTAAACTAGCTTAGTGTTTATTGTATGATATCCTTCATGTTCATTTTGAGTTTTATTGCTAATTATTTAACAGTAAATTATGCAAATACTTGAATAAGGTTTACATTGTTTACCATCTGGAATACAATAAACCTGTCATTTGCAAGATAGATTACGAATGCATAGATAGCTGGTTATGAACTGTTGCACTGCACCATAGACGAGCCTTCATTGTGTAATTTGGTTTGATTAAATTATAAATTTAAAGTTTTAAAAAATGTTAGGAATTGAAGAAATAAATCATAATTTACTTTCTTTCAGGGACGGGAAAAGGACATTGCGATATTTTCATGTGTCAGGGCAAGCAAAGATAAAGCCATAGGTTTTGTAGGAGACATCCGACGGATGAATGTTGGGATCACTAGAGCAAAGTCAGCAGTATTGGTACTATGTCTTTTTTTGTTAATGTGATGAGTTCATGGATTTCATTTGGTCCATACACCTGAATACCGATCCATTTTTGTGTTGTTGATATAGGTGGTTGGATCTGCCTCAACATTAAGGAGGAGTGAACAATGGAACAAGCTAGTGGAAAGTGCAGAGAAAAGGGACTGTTTATTCAAAGTAAGGTCATTTATAAGTAGCAACACATGAATTTGATCCGTTAAAATAAGAATTTTAATTGAGCCTAATTGATCATGTTCCTTTTAGTACACTCTCCATTAGTACATGTTCCTTTTATCTATAATGTCTCCATAAATATTCGTTTGTTGGTTCACCTGAATCTATGCTAATACATTCCTGGTTAGATTATGGATCCAAGAAATTTTTTCACCAAAAAAAAATGACGAACTAAACAATTTTCATCTGCAGGTTTCTCAACCATATTCATCATTCTTCAGTGATGACAGTCTAGCCTCCATGCAAAAAAAGGTGGTCGAACCATCTCAGTTGATTGGACCCACTGGTACAGTGGATAATGACGTGCAGCCTAACACTGCTGCAACCTTTGATGATCAAGCACAAGCCGAGGACAACGACGATCGCGACGTGGACATGAATGATGCGGGCTTTGATGAGGATTAGGGTTAGTTGAGTTGTAGAGTGTACAAGTGTAATTTATGTCGTTTTCCTGTCATGAGAAGGAAAAATGATAGTATTCATTTTATGCAGAAAAAGACACTGCATAGTCACTGATTTTCTACCTGGTATTATTATATGCAAGTAAAATGCAGTTTTTTATTAGGCCTGTTTTTCGAACTTAGTCTCTGTTTTACCATTAAATGAAATTTTGTATGCTTTATTTCCACATGATGACAAGTTTGAGGATGAAGGCAATTTTAAAGTTACTTTATTAAGTTGTACTTTTTAAAGAAGCACTACTATTTAAGACTAACCTGGGCGCTTAGGACAATTGTTAAAATATTAAAATTGAAATTGATGGTAAGAAGCATGTCTAATAGTAAAGATTATTTCTCAATTTTAATCGGATCATTGAATAATGGAATTTAAATAACTTTATCTTTTTCTAAAGTTGAGAGGACTGTGAGTGTCTCGAGGAAAGCCAAAAATTCGGTTGATATTCTTACAAGGTAAATGTGAACCAATGGTATAACCTGAGGTCAGGTTTTATTTGTAATAAAATAATTGTTTTATCTTAAAGATTTAGCAATAGTTACAATAGTTACAAATAGTTTATTAATTAATAAAAGGTTTGATTAAGTTTTAGGTCTATCCTATAAGGTTTTTGTTATTATAAAATAATATTGTGATTAGTCTAAAATGAAGAATGATTTATATTGATCTCATTGAAAATATGTTAAATAACAAGAATAATTTCCTCAATGGTGGTGATGGAAGCAATTTCTTGATAATCCTAAACGATGTTGTGAAAGCAATTAGAAGGCATTGTAAACAATCTTATCAATATTTATGATTGGAAAACATGATGAAGAGATATGAATTGTGGTGATAGAAACAATATTTTGTTCCTTATAGATGATAATATGATGATCTCATTATCTAACATATTTTTAATGAAAGAAATAAAAGACATTTTTATTTTACATTAACTAGGATATCATTTTATATTAACAACATAAACTCATTTCTTAATATACAAAAACAAATAAATAAAATAATGAAAATAAATAACAGTCATCACATAGTTTATGAAAAATAATTAAATTATAAAAACTCAATTAATAATTTAATTTTTTTTAATATTCAATATAAACAAAATTTAATAAAGAGTTAATTATAAATACGAGGGATTTGAGTTGTGATTATGTCTTAATAGAAATACAAATCTTTAATAATAAAACATTGGGTGTTGCTCCCTCCACCACCCCAAGTGCTCCTGCACCTCCCCACTATTTTTTTTATTCTAAAAATACTCTACATCTCACTACTATTTTCTTTTATTCCAAAAATACCCTACACCTTCCCACTATATTCAACCATCTTTCTCTTTCTCTCCACATTAATGGAGCATTCTCATGACTCAGATTTAAACTTATGATATATTGCAAAATTTTATTTACATTTTCCCTTAAATAAGTTTGATTCAATCTTATTTTCACTGTTCAATATATTTTTTTTCTTCATATTACTTAATAAATGGTAAAATTTTGTTCTAAATTTCTAGAAAAATGTTTATATATATGAGTTTTTTATTACATTTAATATCTATAATTTTTAACATCATATTATGTTTTAACTTACCAACATGTTTGACTCAAATAACTTGAATAAAGTATTTAATTTATTAGATAAATAATATAAAAATATTATGTTTAATAATAATGAAACTCATTTATAATAAAACTATTTATACTCACTATTTTTAATCTATTATTAATTTTATAATATCATTTTCTATATCTTTATATTATTAAATAATTAAAAAAATGTCATAACAATAAATAAATTCTTTCTCATTAAAATATACTGAAAAAATCATATCGATCTTATATGAATTTTGTTCAGATAAAAATATACTTGTTCCTACGTAGTTTCAGTTTAAATAAAAAAAAATTAAAATTAATGAGAGTTGTATTTGATTAGTATAATTTTTTCATTCATCATATTCACCTATCATAACTTTATTTAAAAAACACGAGTTCTGTACAAATAAATTATAAATCATACAAACATAACTTACCTATATTTGTAAATTTTAAAATTTTATTATTTGAAGCAACTTTATGTAACAAATATCTTTCAAAGGATCACACTTGTGGGGGCACAAGGATAAGAAAGATATTTCAGGAAGGTGAACGAAGGAAATCCATTTAGGTTTTCTTTGACTAAAGTCATTCTTCTCCATCAGTAGTGCCTCTATTCTGATTTCTGCTTCTTCGGTGCTTCAATCAGTGCTTCCATCGTTGATGTCGCTCCCAATCTCGTCTCTCGTTTGTGAGTTTGAGGTAGGGGTTTTGTTTTTTGATCTCTCCTAAGTGAGGGTTTTTCTATTTTGATTTCGCTTTTCCTTTTTGAAGTACATTGTGATGTAAACTCATTTCTGCAAGATTATTTTCAGTGGTTGTGGAGTTGAGGGTTGTGGTCTCTGGTTTACGTTTCGACTTGTGTCGCTTTAGTGGTGTATGACTTTGAGGTACGTTTTTTTTTCTTTTTTATTAAAAACAATCTTCACTACCTTAATAATAATTTAATTTAATTTATTTTAAAATTTAAATATTATTTTAAATAATTTTGTATTTTAAAAATTATTAAAATATAATTTATATTATAATAATAGTTATATTAAAAACATAAAAATAAAATAATAATAATAATAATAAATAATAATAAAAATAAATTTGATTTGATATATTCAAATATATTAAATTATAATTAAATATTAAAATAAATTAAATAATTATTAAATTTTAAATAAAAATGAAAATTTTAAAAAGCTTATTTATATATTAAAATCTATAAAATATGTTAATACTTTGCTTTTTATTTAAAATTTAATAAATATTAAACTTAAATAAAAATTATAATATGTACTTATTATATTTATATATTTTAATAATTAATAAAATATAATTTATATTTTTAAAATAGTTTTATTAAGAAAATTGAAAAATAATAACTAAAATAAGAATAAAAATAAAATAAAAATAATACTTAAAATCATATTTAATATATTATTAAAATTATATTAAAATCATATTTAATATATTAAATTATATTAAAATATTAAATTAAATTTAATAATTATTAAAATTTAGAAATTTTGAAAAATTTGTTAATCGGATATCGATATCCGATAAGTTATAATTCGAATATTCATATCCGATAAAGAATAATTTTTAAAATTTTATTTTATATATAAATTTTAATAATTACTTAATTTAATTTAATATTTTAATATAATTTAGTATATTTAAATATTTTATTTAATATAATTTTATTTGTTATTTGATAAATAACTGTTTTAAAATTTTGTTTATTATTTAAATTTTAATAACTATTTAATTTAATTTAATATTTTAATATAATTTAATGTATTTGAATATATTAAATATTTTATTTAATATAATTTATTTTTTTGTTATTATTTTTATTTTCAATTATTTTATTCTTTATTTTTAATATAATTATTATTATAACATAAATCATATTTTAATAATTATTAAAATATAAAATTATATTAAATAATATTTGAATTTTAAGTTTAGTTATTATTAGGTAATATAGAGTCTTTTTAACAAGAAAAAGAAGAAAATAAAAATATATTTATTAAAATTAAAAATAAAATTTTTTATAAAGTTAAAAGTGTAGAACAATAATAATATGTTAGAAGGTTAAAAGTGTAATTTTTAGAGGTCAGAATTAAATCTTGAAGGTGTAGAATGAAACACTCAATGAACAATTCGGCCATTGAATAAAGAAAAGCTGGGCTGATTACCCTTTACTAAAACGGGGCGCACAAGCAGCAGCTGCCTTAGGGTCTCCTCGTTTTCATTTGAAGAAAGAACCCATGTGCTGGCGTTGAGGCAGAAAGAGAACCCTCGAGCTAGGGCAAAGGGCGACAAGAGATGAAGAGAGGAGCGATCCTGCCCGGAGAAGAAGACCTGACCGGATCTGACCGGCGATGCCACGTGGAGAAGCTTCTCGAGCAAGTTTCCATAGTTTTTCCTTTTCTCTATTTCTGTGACCCTATATATAAAGGGGTTTGCTACCATGTAAATGGGACTTTTACACTTTACATTTTTACAGTTTTAGATATAGTTAGGTTTCTAGTTTCCTTGCTTTTGGAGTAAACACTCACGGTGTAGCTCCGATTCCGATTGCGCGTGTCGTTCGGTAAATTCTTTTGTAATTTTCGTTTTTTTCTTAATAAAGTTTCTTTACATTGATGTGTTACTGTTTTGTGTGCTTTATGATTTTGAGTTCTATATTCTTTGCTTCCGTCAATTGTTTTAGTTTGAAATTGTAAATCATATTTTTGTTATGTCAGTTTATTTTAATTAGGATTTTGTATGTTTTAGAGTAGATTGTAGGTTTTAATTGCGTTTATCATATCTGATATTGATTAAAACATTAATTAGTTTTGGATTCACTGTGGTTTGGATGAACTGAAATGAACTTCAAAACCTGTGATGAGCTTTAAATGTTCATTTTTCTTGTATCATTAATTCATAGTATTTATATGTTAGAGTAGCTACTGATTTGATTTGTATGCTTAGTTAGACTCAATATTTTCATTACTGTAGGTTTTATTTCTTTAATTTATCTATATAAATAATAGAATAACTAGTAATTTTTGTAGTTGAAACACAATTATGGAGTGTGAAGGAATTGGGCAAGAAAAGAATGATTGTAACATTTCAAAATACAGTAATTATCATAAATTATAATTAATTACAATTAACAGTATAATAACCCGTCTTTATATTCACAATTGAAGTTCAAGAGCCGAACGGCTTCAGTATAAAAGTAACGCACATAAAGCGTATACAGAGGAAGTCTAGAACGAACGGTTTTACAAAACTTATAACCGAACGTTCAATTCAAAAGCAAACGTCTAAAACTAAAAAGAAAGACGGACGTCCTACTGCTCCGCTTTCACTTCAACTTCCACTAAGTTATCTTCTTCGATCACATTCTCTAAGGTGGCCTCGCCTTCTGCTCACATCCACATGGATGATCATTGCAAGACAGGACGAACGTACATAGGCAAATGGACAACACAAGGAAAAACGAAAGGGTAAGCTTACATAATTTAATTCATACATCAACATATACATTTAACATTTCAATTCACACACAACATGTAACTTAACATAGAAATTTATATATATAGATATACTAGACAGACCGTCCGGACTGTATGAATCTGTGTAGCTACAGGCGTCCTTGCACCCGGGTGATGTAGTAACTGTAATAATCACATCAGCTGCCACCCGAGGTTAGTCCGTTCTTACGTCGCCCATGTTAACTTATGGACTAAGGACCTCCTGCCATTCCCACACATGAACTACTCTCCTCTACGTGAAGATGAGTATCACGGAATATCAGGATGGACCAAGCCAGCATTAGCATGCCCACAGTCATACTTTACCAATCCAATATTCAACATATATGAGACGTTCCTCCCTGGAACGCTCGTCCAAAATCCAATATCATAATATCACTCCATATAGTGTTCACACTTTAAGTTATCATAATTCATCATCATTTACATCTTTAGATTTAAGAGCATAAAATGACGAACGTTCAGTCCTCTTGAAGAATTAGGACGAACGTCTAGATGAAGGTACGGAATAAACAGGGAAGTATACAACGAACGTTACTATCGGATTCGGCCAGTTAAATGAACTGACTCGTTTGGACGTACCGTGGTACTTAAAGAAAATTTCGTTATGAAGACCTTAGACCAGATCCAATGTAAAAAGAAGAGTCAAGAATATTTAGAACTATCTTTGTAGTAATTCGCATACAGAAGACCGATGCCAATAATTGAATGAACGTGAGAGAAGATGAATATTATAGTCCTTTGAACGAACGCTATTTATCAATGTGGGTATCCAATAATACGAACGAGCACCACTTATGACGAACGCTAGGTAGATGACCGAGCATCAATTATGACGAACGCTTGGTATAAGACCGAGCGCTATTAAGGACGAACGCTTGGTATAAGACCGAACGCTATTTAGGACGAACGTTCGGTGTAAGACCGAACGTTACTCATTTCAGTTTTATTCAATTTAAGGTGTACGACATCTCTATGCTGAGCCAAACGCTCAAACATAGTAATTCGAAATAAGGACGCTCGTTCTCAAATCGAATTCTTCCCAAATGAAAGAATTTTACTCTAAGTAATTTTCAGGAAAACCGAACGGTATAAGACCGTACGATGATGAGCGTAATTTATCATAGGGAAATTATCATATCCAGATTTTCAACTAAGTTAACTCAACCTTTCTCATGTGATTCCTACTTTGAAAATTCATATCCATTATCAATTCTCATACTATACAGATTTCATTATATTAATAAATCAAACTATACTATAATCATACACCTTTCATACGTATCCAAATCAACATGCATTTCAAACAACAGAAAACATATTCAATATTAGTGATCGTTCATAACAGCTAAATCGGCATACTTTTCATACATCCAAGTCAAATCATACAACATGCAAGTATAAATTAAATATATAAACTTCCCTTACCTGGATTGGTAAGCAACTTATCCTAAACTCAAGATTTTTGGTTTCGTCCAACTAACGTTTTTCTACCCTCAATGTCACTTGACTCTTCCAAAACAATTCTAGCCACAGGAAAAACGAAATACCTAGACTACACACTTGCATGCAGCTAAAACTTAACTTTTCAGGAAATCTAAGAACGAATAACTAAGGAAGACACTTACCAGCTTCAGCTTCTGAAATCGAACGGTTCTTCTTGAAGCCCTTGTCACCAGGAGTCCTTCTATGGTGTCGGAATCGTGATCGGAGGAGATGAGACGGTGGTGATCTTAGAGAAAAGGTGGGGGAGTCGTAGAGAGAAGGAGGAGAGAAAAGAATTCTCCAGAATTATGAGAGGAGTGTGCGTGTAGAGCGAGAGATGAATTTTTCTGAGAATGCAGGCTTTGTTTCCAATGTCGAACGAACGTCCGCTTCTCGTCAGCCACGTGCATTCCACTAACGCTTTCCAGACTCCTCTCGTCGTGACACCTGGCGTTCGTTAGTGAACTGTCGCGTTCTCCGAGTGACACGCAAACTGCACTGCGTTCCCCACTCCAGACTCCATGCAGCGTGACACCTAGCGTCCGCTTTTGGAATACTTCTTCCTGTTGCTGCCACGTACGCTGTTGAGGTGTCTCGTTCTCCAGCTGCCACGCGCACTCCAGAGTACGTTATTTTCCGGGGTCTTACAATGATGCTGAAGGAATTGTGGGGAAGAATGATGCCGAAGCTATATTGCAAGAGAAGGAGGATGCCGAAGCTATATTGCAAGAGAAGGAGGATGCCGAAGCTATATTGCAAGAGAAGGAGGATGCCGAAGCTATATTGCAACCATTGCTAGAGGATGGCGCAACGATATTTCAACATCTCCCTGAAGATATTATGATCCTGATATTGAGTCAATTACCCATCTTAAGTGATATTTCTAGATTTGAATGTGTGTCTAGGTTTTGGTGCAATATTATACCTACAATTTATTTTCAAAGGTTGAATTTTTATACAAAATTTAAACTTGGTGGATATTTGCAACCTCCGTATTAAGAATGGAGTGCAAGGCTTAGGTTTCTTTTTGGCAATTATCTTGAGTATACATATACATAGTGTGTTTCAGAAACTTTGTTTTGTATTTTCTGTCAAATGTTTCAGATACTTTGATTTGTTCATAGATTTGATCTGTGAATCTGATGTTTGTGTAAGACAAAAGTTTTGAAAATAAGTTAGGTGTTATTCAACTCTCACAACAAATATATATTTGCTATTTTATATCCATTGGAATATATATCTTCTCGATAATATAATTTTACTATTAGATAAATTTTAATTCAAACTGACTATTTTTGTTTAATAATATATATTCTTGTATATTGATAATTAATTCTTAATAATTTACTCTTGCTTATATTTTTCACGTGATTTTTTGTTTTAATTATAAATAAACAATGTTGTTGGTTTAACAGTCAATTGTAAATTCACATAGAAAATAATATATATACATATAAATATTATATATATTCTTTTTAAAATGAACTTTTATGTATTTGTGTATAATTTTGCCTATAATTATTCTTTACGACATTACGCGGCTTATATAATCTGAACCGAATGCTGGATGTTATTACATAACATATTATTTTGATAATGAGAATTTATTGACTTTAATTATTATAGATTTGAAACTGCAGACGGTGCGGTTTGTAGGAAAAGAAAATCCAGATCCATTAATCCATTAATTTAATTTAACATATATAAAAGAAAGGAATGATATTTTGAATTTATCCGAAAGCTAAGAAATCATTTGTGAATAAAAAACACATAATCTAAAAATGATTAAAAAATGTGTGGCAATGATGTGTAAAAATTAAGAATAAAAAAATTGCAGGAAATGGTGAAGTTGAGAAGTAAAAAGGTTGTGGATCAGATAAGCGTGATGATGCAATGCAAGACAACTTCATTGAAGGAAGATTTGATTTGGTTGAATATGTGAACTGTGTGAAAGTCAAGGAAGATAGGTTTGAGAAACAGAGAAGTTCGGGTCGTGTCTGACCATCAACAAACGTTACTATTAATTATAAAAGTATGATTCTGACAAGAGAAGCGACAACTGCAATGGGATAATCCTCTCTGCTTCATTCTCAAAAAACAACAAACAAGATCTCTCAGATTTGGATCCTCCGAATCTCCCTCCTTTTCATTTTCTCATTTTTATTATTATTATTATTATTATTATTATTATTATTATTATTATTATTATTATTATTATTATTATTTTTCTTCACAACCCTTTCTTTTCTCCTACCTCTCCACCATTCAATATAAACCATTACCCTCTCTCTCTTTCTTCTTACCTTTATTTTATACTATACCTTTCTTCTGCCCATTCTTTTTCTTAAATCATCTCTTCCTCCTTTTTTCTTCTTAATTCAATCCAAGATTGCTGCCGCCAGCGTTGTTTTCAGGCCGGAAGTGGGTTCCGGGAAGCTCCACGTCCGTCCTTGCCGTTGATGACAGCCACGTCGACCGCAAGGTTATTGAGAGGTTGCTCAAATCTCTTCTTGCAAAGGTAAGGACTAAAGACGGAGAATTTTGGTGGCTTTGTGTGCTTTTTGCTCTGATCGGTGAAAAATAAGTAGTATCTCGAAGAGAGTGTGTTTTAACTGGACTTTTTCGGTGTTGGGATCAGTTTTTGTTGTTTTTTTTTCTTGCATTCGTTTGTATTCTGATGGTTATTTGAACTGGGTGTTGGCAGTGACGGTGGTGGAAAGTGGAAGCAGGGCTCTGCAGTATCTGGGGTTGGATGGAGAGAAGAGCTCCATTGGTTTTGATGTGCATATTTGGCTTTTTGAATTCTTAAAGGACTTCTTTTTGGTAGTGTTTAGGAGTGGTACTTATGTTGTTTGATGAATGTTGTGAGAGTGTGTAACATCCCATAATACATAAATAACCATAAATCAGAATTAATTACATTTAACAATAAAACAATGCAGTCTTTACATTAAAATAACGAGGTTCAAAAATCGAACGGCTTAAAGTACAGAATTAAAATGCGGAAACAATGAAGGTTTAGAAGGAACGACTTTACAAAAACATTTAACCGAACGTCAAAATAAAAGCTAACATCTAAACTTCTAATATGAACGAGCGTTTTAAGGCTCGGTTTTAATTTCCACTTCAACCAGATTTTTTTTTTCAATAATATCCTCTAGAGTGGCCTCGCCTTCTGCTCACATTCATATGGATGATCATTGCAACGACAGGACGAACGTACATAGACAATAGACAACACAAGGAAAACGAAAGGGTAAGCTTATGTAATTTAATTCATACATCAACATATACATTTAACATTTCAATTCACACACAACATGTAACTTAACATATAACATCATAAGAAATATATAACTAGACAGACCGTCCGGACTGTATGAATCTGTGTAGCTACAGGCGTCCTTGCACCCGAGTGGTGTAGTAACTGGGATACACTCAACAGCTGCCACTCGAGGTTAGTCTTATCCAAAGTACCCCTAAGGAATAGAATCTCCTGCAGTTCCCACACATGACCTACCCCCTCTACGTGAGGATGAGTACTCACGGAACATCAGGATGGACTGCCAACATTAGCATAACCACAGTCATACTTTACCAAATCCAATATTCAATATGAGTCATTCCTCCCTGGAACGCTCGTCCAAAATCCATAATCGTATAATCACTCAATATAGTGTTCACACTTCAAGATCTTATAATTTATCATCATTTTCATCTTTAGTTTTAAAGGCATAAAATAACGAACGTTCATCTCTCTGAAGAACGAGGACGAACAGTAAGAAAATATACTGAATGAAATAAGAAATCTGTAACGGACGTTAATTTCTATGCGGTCAGTTAAATGAACTGACTCGTTGAGTTTACACTGGTACATAAAGAAATTTCATTATGGAGACCTTAGAATGGATCCAATGTAAAGAGAAGAACCAAAAATATTTAGAACTATCTTTGGAGTAATACACATACGAAAATCCGTTGCCAGTAAATGAACGAACGTGAGGAAAGGAAAATATTATTATAATTGAACGAACGCTATTTTATCAAGTGGGGTATACAATAATACGAGCGCTTGGTATAAGGCCGAGCACTACTTAGGACGAACGCTAGGTAGATGAACGGGCACCAATTAGGACGAACGCTTAGTATAAGACCGAGAGCTCATTAGGACGAACGCTAGGTATACGATCGAGCATCAATTAGGACGAACGCTTAGTATAAGACTAAGCGCTACTTATGACGAACGCTTGGTATAAGACCGAGTGTTACTAATTTTAAAGTATAAGGGTATAATATATATAACTTCACTTAATTTAAGATATACGGGTACCACTAGGCTGAGCCGAACGCTCAAACATAGTATTCCACAGGAGGACGTTCGTTTTCAATCAGAACTCTTTCCAAATGAAAGAATTCCTTTTTAAGCATTTTACTAGAAAACCAAACGGTATAAGACCGTACGATGACGAACGTATTTTATCATAGTGAGGATTTCATCTTTCAGATTTTCGTCTATTTCAAATATCAAGTTTCAACATATCAGTTCATACTTTATAACTTCATATCAATTTACAAACTTTATATGATTAACATTAATCATTCATACTTCAAAGTGATAACTCATCTCATATTCATACGTATCAACCATAAACATACATTTCAACCAACATAGACCCTATTCATTCAGTACAATAGTGATCGTTCATGTATACTCAATCAGCATATATCTCATACACTCAGTCAAGATCGGACGTTCATACAGCATACAAGTATCAATTAAATTAAATAAGCTTCCCTTACCTGGATCAGTAGTGAACGTCCTAAGAGTGTGATTTTGACTCGTCCAACTATGGCTTTCTACCCTCAACGTTTTTCTTAAGTTCTCCAACTAAATCTAACCAAAAGAAAACGCAGAAGAATTTAGCTTATACCCTTGCATGTAGCCGAATCTTGGTTTGCATGTAACTCAGAAACGAGCGTCTAGAGTTAAGAGACTTACCGGTTTCAGAACTTGAAACTTGTTTGGATTTATCTTATCATTAATCATAAAAAATAGTTAAAAAATGAAAAATGTGAGGTTAGGATCATCTTATAAATTCTATTTAGCTTTATCCGAATTGAAACTTAACTTATGACATAGCTCTCACATCATAAGCTCTTTTTGAATAAATACTTTGTAATATAAGAGTGTAGCATGGCTAGTATACAAGTAACATATATCGTGTAGTTACAACTGAATGTGCTGTGTCAGAAACTCAGTTAGGAAAAGCAGTTAAAAATAGTTACCTTAATCTTTATAAAGACCTACATAGCACCCTCATAAGTGAATAAATTATTTTTTACCTGTCTTCTGTGTTCCACACACACACACACACACATACACATACACATACACACACACACACACACACACATACACATACACATACACATACACATACACATACACATACACATACACATACACATACACATACACATACACACACATACATATATATATATATATATAAAAATAAAAAACATTTATTCAGAATAAATTTGTAGAATGAGGATGGGATCTACAATATAAACATATAAAGAGCAAGAAAAGGAATGGGAATAGAGGCAGAGAAGTAGTATGTCAATCAATAAATCAAGAATGGAACCACATAGCTGGAGAAAAGTAAACGAGTTTACTACTCAAAAAATATATCTTTAAAACATGACTATGGGACCATTTGAAAAAACTTCTATGAAACTTGTTTGGATTTATCTTATCATTAATCATAAAAAATAGTTAAAAAGTGAAAAATGTGAGGTTAGGATCATCTTATAAATTCTATTTAGCTTTATCTGAATTGAATTAGCTTTACAGTGAAACTTAACTTATGACATAGCTCTCACATCATAAGCTCTTTTTGAATAAATACTTTGTAATATAAGAGTTTCTGGTGCAGTAACAACAATCAAAACAGCCCAATACAACAAGATTTTCTACTGCAGTAACAGCAAAAATAACAAGCAGTTTATACAACCTTTTTCATCCAAACAACAACTATAAACAAAAAAAACAATTTTTTGTAGTAACAGCAGAGAATTCCTGCAACAATTTTAACCCAAACAACAAATAATTTTTCTGCAGTAACAGCATCAAAACAGCAAACAATTTTTTGTAGCATTCTAATCAAAACAACAAACAATTTTCTGCACCAATTTAATGTTAAAACAGTAAAGTTTCTGGTGCAGTAACAACAATCAAAACAGCCCAATACAACAAGATTTTCTACTGCAGTAACAGCAAAAATAACAAGTAGTTTATACAACCTTTTTCATCCAAACAACAACTATAAACAAAAAAAACAACATCATCACTGGTAGTGCTCAAAAGGGTAAAACTACCACACAAAAAATTTGAAAAAAACCTACCTCAAAGTCATACACCACTGAAGCGACACAAGTCGAAACGTAAACCAGAGACCACAACCCTCAACTCCACAACCACTGAAAATAATCTTGCAGAAATGAGTTTACATCACAATGTACTTCAAAAAGGAAAAGCGAAATCAAAATAGAAAAACCCTCACTTAGGAGAGATCAAAAAACAAAACCCCTACCTCAAACTCACAAACGAGAGACGAGATTGGGAGCGACACCAACGATGGAAGCACTGATTGAAGCACCGAAGAAGCAGAAATCAGAATAGAGGCACTACTGATGGAGAAGAATGACTTTAGTCAAAGAAAACCTAAATGGATTTCCTTCGTTCACCTTCCTGAAATATCTTTCTTATCCTTGTGCCCCCACAAGTGTGATCCTTTGAAAGATATTTGTTACATAAAGTTGCTTCAAATAATAAAATTTTAAAATTTACAAATATAGGTAAGTTATGTTTGTATGATTTATAATTTATTTGTACAGAACTCGTGTTTTTTAAATAAAGTTATAATAGGTGAATATGATGAATGAAAAAATTATACTAATCAAATACAACTCTCATTAATTTTAATTTTTTTTTATTTAAACTGAAACTACGTAGGAACAAGTATATTTTTATCTGAACAAAATTCATATAAGATCGATATGATTTTTTCAGTATATTTTAATGAGAAAGAATTTATTTATTGTTATGACATTTTTTTAATTATTTAATAATATAAAGATATAGAAAATGATATTATAAAATTAATAATAGATTAAAAATAGTGAGTATAAATAGTTTTATTATAAATGAGTTTCATTATTATTAAACATAATATTTTTATATTATTTATCTAATAAATTAAATACTTTATTCAAGTTATTTGAGTCAAACATGTTGGTAAGTTAAAACATAATATGATGTTAAAAATTATAGATATTAAATGTAATAAAAAACTCATATATATAAACATTTTTCTAGAAATTTAGAACAAAATTTTACCATTTATTAAGTAATATGAAGAAAAAAAATATATTGAACAGTGAAAATAAGATTGAATCAAACTTATTTAAGGGAAAATGTAAATAAAATTTTGCAATATATCATAAGTTTAAATCTGAGTCATGAGAATGCTCCATTAATGTGGAGAGAAAGAGAAAGATGGTTGAATATAGTGGGAAGGTGTAGGGTATTTTTGGAATAAAAGAAAATAGTAGAGAGATGTAGAGTATTTTTAGAATAAAAAAAATAGTGGGGAGGTGCAGGAGCACTTGGGGTGGTGGAGGGAGCAACACCCAATGTTTTATTATTAAAGATTTGTATTTCTATTAAGACATAATCACAACTCAAATCCCTCGTATTTATAATTAACTCTTTATTAAATTTTGTTTATATTGAATATTAAAAAAAATTAAATTATTAATTGAGTTTTTATAATTTAATTATTTTTCATAAACTATGTGATGACTGTTATTTATTTTCATTATTTTATTTATTTGTTTTTGTATATTAAGAAATGAGTTTATGTTGTTAATATAAAATGATATCCTAGTTAATGTAAAATAAAAATGTCTTTTATTTCTTTCATTAAAAATATGTTAGATAATGAGATCATCATATTATCATCTATAAGGAACAAAATATTGTTTCTATCACCACAATTCATATCTCTTCATCATGTTTTCCAATCATAAATATTGATAAGATTGTTTACAATGCCTTCTAATTGCTTTCACAACATCGTTTAGGATTATCAAGAAATTGCTTCCATCACCACCATTGAGGAAATTATTCTTGTTATTTAACATATTTTCAATGAGATCAATATAAATCATTCTTCATTTTAGACTAATCACAATATTATTTTATAATAACAAAAACCTTATAGGATAGACCTAAAACTTAATCAAACCTTTTATTAATTAATAAACTATTTGTAACTATTGTAACTATTGCTAAATCTTTAAGATAAAACAATTATTTTATTACAAATAAAACCTGACCTCAGGTTATACCATTGGTTCACATTTACCTTGTAAGAATATCAACCGAATTTTTGGCTTTCCTCGAGACACTCACAGTCCTCTCAACTTTAGAAAAAGATAAAGTTATTTAAATTCCATTATTCAATGATCCGATTAAAATTGAGAAATAATCTTTACTATTAGACATGCTTCTTACCATCAATTTCAATTTTAATATTTTAACAATTGTCCTAAGCGCCCAGGTTAGTCTTAAATAGTAGTGCTTCTTTAAAAAGTACAACTTAATAAAGTAACTTTAAAATTGCCTTCATCCTCAAACTTGTCATCATGTGGAAATAAAGCATACAAAATTTCATTTAATGGTAAAACAGAGACTAAGTTCGAAAAACAGGCCTAATAAAAAACTGCATTTTACTTGCATATAATAATACCAGGTAGAAAATCAGTGACTATGCAGTGTCTTTTTCTGCATAAAATGAATACTATCATTTTTCCTTCTCATGACAGGAAAACGACATAAATTACACTTGTACACTCTACAACTCAACTAACCCTAATCCTCATCAAAGCCCGCATCATTCATGTCCACGTCGCGATCGTCGTTGTCCTCGGCTTGTGCTTGATCATCAAAGGTTGCAGCAGTGTTAGGCTGCACGTCATTATCCACTGTACCAGTGGGTCCAATCAACTGAGATGGTTCGACCACCTTTTTTTGCATGGAGGCTAGACTGTCATCACTGAAGAATGATGAATATGGTTGAGAAACCTGCAGATGAAAATTGTTTAGTTCGTCATTTTTTTTTGGTGAAAAAATTTCTTGGATCCATAATCTAACCAGGAATGTATTAGCATAGATTCAGGTGAACCAACAAACGAATATTTATGGAGACATTATAGATAAAAGGAACATGTACTAATGGAGAGTGTACTAAAAGGAACATGATCAATTAGGCTCAATTAAAATTCTTATTTTAACGGATCAAATTCATGTGTTGCTACTTATAAATGACCTTACTTTGAATAAACAGTCCCTTTTCTCTGCACTTTCCACTAGCTTGTTCCATTGTTCACTCCTCCTTAATGTTGAGGCAGATCCAACCACCTATATCAACAACACAAAAATGGATCGGTATTCAGGTGTATGGACCAAATGAAATCCATGAACTCATCACATTAACAAAAAAAGACATAGTACCAATACTGCTGACTTTGCTCTAGTGATCCCAACATTCATCCGTCGGATGTCTCCTACAAAACCTATGGCTTTATCTTTGCTTGCCCTGACACATGAAAATATCGCAATGTCCTTTTCCCGTCCCTGAAAGAAAGTAAATTATGATTTATTTCTTCAATTCCTAACATTTTTTAAAACTTTAAATTTATAATTTAATCAAACCAAATTACACAATGAAGGCTCGTCTATGGTGCAGTGCAACAGTTCATAACCAGCTATCTATGCATTCGTAATCTATCTTGCAAATGACAGGTTTATTGTATTCCAGATGGTAAACAATGTAAACCTTATTCAAGTATTTGCATAATTTACTGTTAAATAATTAGCAATAAAACTCAAAATGAACATGAAGGATATCATACAATAAACACTAAGCTAGTTTACCTGGCAACCATCAACAGTACATATATCCACTACTTTCTCAGCTGACATTCCAAAAATCTCCTCAAAACGTTTTTGGAAGAGCTTGACTTGTTGACTATAGGGTGTTATAATTGCAACTTGGTTACCAGATTTGAGTGCCGGATAGAGTGAAATCAGTTTTTGATACAAGAATAGAACAAAGTCAACTTCCTCAATATTTATCCATGAACCACTCCCAGATGGTCGAGCCTCTTTTCCCTCGTGTATATCAAAGAAGCAGAAGGGGCCAAAGCAGCGGTAATCATGCCATGCCCGTATTGTCCGTGATTTCACCTCATCCCCATCTTGCAATAAGTCTCCATAAAACTCCCCGGAGGGAAAGCTTCTTATCTGTTCGATCATTACATAATAAAACTCATTCAGAAAAATTCACAGGAAATTTCAAAAAGAACAAAGTAATAAAACAGAATATAATGATGAGTTTTCTCCACAGAAAAGTAATAAAAAAGAAAAACAACTCAAGGACCAAATACTAATGATATTAACACAATCCCTTGATGGAACACGATAAAACTGATTAACAGGAACAGGTTATATTCCCTGTTATGTGATGCAATGCAATCAAATCCTAGGGGAAAAACTTCAGGATTTTAGAAGTGTGGTACATGACAGAATTAGAATCGGACCAGAGTAGTATTTGTTAAATATATTATCTTTATTTTTTATTTTTATTAGTTAGTTTGTTATTATTTCTTATTTGTATTTTGGGTTTAACCCATATTTATTCTATTATAAATAGATGACCCTATGTGTGTATTAAACACAAGAGAGTTTTCTGTCTCGCATCAGTCTGGTGTTGCTGTCCACCACCGCCCGCTGCCACCCGCCACAGGCCGTCCACCGCTGAGGATGAGGAGGTCGAAGAAGTTCTCAATGCACATCCTGCAAAAGGATGGGTCAATGTTAGGCCTTGGAGGGTTTATGAGAGGAAAAGGGTGAGGAATAATACCTAACTGTTATCTAACTGAATAACAGTTAAGAGGGCGGGAACAGGGTATATATAAGGACCCTGTATTTGTCCCAGGAGGGCAGTGAGTGACTTGTATCTAGTTAACCGGTCTTAGAACCGAGAGAAGGAGGTTAAGCTCCTGAGTACATTGTATTCTTGATTTGTTGGTGTGAATGCAATTCCATTCTTTCTCATTCTATTTGGTACTGTGTTGGTGTAAGTGAGTGAGAGTTAGAGAGCTCGTTAGGGATTTTCTTTTGGATACCTAACAAAGTGGTCCGACCTGCCGGATCCATTTCGAGGAGAGAACGCGATGGAAGGGAAGTTACATGCTCTGGAGAACAGAATTGAAGGAAAAATGAACGTGGTTGAAGGACGAATGGAACACCTGGAGATGGCAGTAGAAGGGTTGAAGGCGGAGTCAGCGGCAAACCGGCAAGACTCGATAGCGATGCGTAAAGACATCCAAGAACTGTTACGGGTGATGGGTGTGCAAAGTAAGCCAAACGGGGAGAGCTCTGACGGAAGCAATGGGTCAGTCAATGATAATGGGGGTGGCCGGCGCGATGGAGCAGAAGGAGAAAGAGAAGGGGACCGATCAGAGAATCAACCAAATTGGAGACGACGGGTGGAGTTACCAGCGTTTGAAGGAGCCGATCCTTTGAATTGGATTAATAGAGCCGAAAAATTCTTTGAGATACAGAAGGTGGCGGAGGCGGAGAAGATCGAACTGGCTCACATCAGTATGGAGGGAAGCGCCGGTTATTGGTTTAAATTTTGGAAGGAAAAGGCGAGCGACCGAACATGGGAGGGGTTCAAAGAAGCGTTGTTGATCAGATTCGAGAGTCGATACCGGGGCGGCATTTTTGAGAGAATGGCGGCGATCAAGCAAACATCCACGGTGGAGGAATATGTGAAGGAATTTGAAGCTCTGGCCGGACAAACGAAAGCGTTTTCGGACGACCAGTTGTTGGGATATTTCCTGGCGAGTTTACAGGAGGAATTGCGATGCCAGGTGAGGCCCCACGACCCACGAAACTTGATGACGGCTATGAAACTAGCGCGGGACGTCGAAGAAGCTCTACGCGGGCTAGGTCTGATAGGGTGGACGCCATCCAAGAATCCGCCATTATGGGGACGAACGACAGGAGGAGGAACGGGGGTGATAAGAACCGATCCGCCTAGGAGCCAGTCGATACGAACGACTCCGACCGAGAGCGTCGGGTCCGTCAGACGTGACAGTGCTACGGGAGGGGGTGTGGTGAGAGGCGGAATACACGGAGGAAGTGATAGCCGTGGAAGAAGTTCAAGAAACCTGCCTTACCCGGAGTTTCTGAAACGCAGAGAAGAAGGAAGGTGTTTTCGATGTGGGGGGCCATTTAGCCCAGGGCACCATTGCCCGGAGAAGAGTTTACGGGTGGTGATATTGGCCGAAGACGAAGAAGAGGAGGTTGAGGGAGAAGAGGTAGAGCTGGAGCCACCCTGCATGGAGTTATCGGCGTTCTCGGCCGGTGGGTTGACGCAGCCTAAGACATTGAAGTTGCAGGGAAAAGTGGGAGGAAGAGACGTGTTAATATTGGTGGACAGCGGCGCAAGCCACAACTTCGTTAGTCAAGAATTGGTGAGGGAGCTGAAACTCGAGCAGGAGGACACATCCCCATATCACGTCAGTTTGGGGGATGGTCAACGGAAGAAGACGCGGGGGTGTTGTCCGAGAGTGGTGGTCTGCATGGGGGACGTCGAGATCACGGAGAGATTTTATTTGTTCGAACTGGGGGGCGTAGACATGATTCTCGGAGTGGAGTGGTTGGCTAAGTTGGGTGAGATCACGGTAGACTGGGGAAAATCCACCATGTCGTTCTGGCAAGGGGAGCAGAAACGCACCATAACCGGAGACCCGAGGTTGGAGAGGAGGGTGATAGAACCCGAACAACTGCTGAAACTCAGCGAGGTAGAGTCGTGTGCGTTGGTTTGGAGTCTGGAGGGCAAAGAGGCAAGTTGGGAGACTGAGGAAGAAAGTGAGTTGACGAGAGAACAAAAGGAGGATATGAAGAAACTTTTGGAACAGTACGTGGGGGTATTCCAGGAATTTCCAGGACTGCCACCTAATAAAATGGCGAAACATCAAATTGTTTTAAAAGAAGGGGCCGATCCTGTAAATGTGCATCCTTATCGTTACCCACATGTCATGAAATCGGAGATCGAGCGACAGGTGGCGGAGATGTTACATGCAGGGATTATCCAACCCAGTATAAGTCCATTCTCTAGTCTGGTGATCCTCGTTAAGAAGAAGGACGAAAGTTGGAGATTTTGCATCGACTACCGGGCTCTCAACAGGGTGACTGTTCCAAACAAGTTTCCCATCCCGGTGATTGAAGAGCTTCTGGATGAACTAGGGGGAGCGACGTACTTTTCGAAAGTGGACCTCAAATCCGGGTACCATCAAATAAGGATGGAAGAAGAGGATGTTCCAAAAACGGCGTTCAGAACGCACTTGGGCCACTACGAATTTCTGGTGATGCCCTTCGGCCTCACCAATGCTCCGGCCACCTTCCAAAGTGCCATGAACGAGCTGTTCCGACCCTACCTGCGGAAGTTCGTTCTCGTCTTTTTTGACGATATACTCGTGTACAGTCCGACTTGGATGGAGCATATGCAGCAGGTGAATCTCGTGATGGGGCGACTACAGGAACAACAATGGGTTGTCAACCGAAAGAAGAGTGAGTTTGGAAGAACATCAATAAGGTATTTGGGCCATGTAATAACAGGGAGAGGTGTCGAAATGGACAAGGAGAAAGTGGAGGCGGTTCTAGCCTGGGAAGAACCGAGAACGATAAAAGCGCTGAGGGGATTTTTGGGACTCACCGGGTATTACCGGAGATTCGTCCGAGATTACGGCAAGATAGCGCGACCATTAACGGAGATGCTAAAAAAGGGGAACTTTGTCTGGACTGAAGCTGCTAGAGGAGCAATGGGTCGATTAAAGGAGGCGGTGACGACGGCCCCAGTGCTTGCGCTACCAGATTTCACATGACAGTTTCAAGTGGAGTGTGACGCCTCGGGGGTGGGTATCGGGGCTGTATTGACACAGAGAAAAAGACCCATAGCTTACTTTAGTAAGGCATTGTCGGAGGGGACGTTGGGGAAGTCGATCTACGAGAAGGAGCTCATGGCGGTGGCGTTGGCGGTTCAGCACTGGCGGCCCTATCTGATGGGTCAGAAATTCGTTGTGCACACGGATCAGAAAAGCTTGCGGTTTTTGCTGGAACAGAGAATAACCACCCCAGCTCAACAACACTGGATAGCCAAGCTACTGGGCTACGATTTCGAAATCGTTTACAAGACGGGGCAAACTAATAAGGTGGCTGACGCTTTATCTAGAAAGGAAAGAGATGAATCGGAGGAGGAAACCGAGGAGGTTATCCCAGGAAGGGAGAAGGAGCTGAATATTGTAGTAAGACCATACTGGAAAGACTTCCAGGAAGTGGTAAAGGAAGTTGATGAGGATGAAGAGCTTAGAAAAATCATAACCGCCATAAACCAAGATCCTGACAAACATCCAGCATTCACGATGGAGAATGGGAGGCTGCATTACAAGGGGAGACTGGTTCTCTCGGCCAAGTCAAGTTGGATTCCAAAGCTGCTGGTTGAGCATCATACTACACCGACGGGAGGTCATTCGGGAGTATACCGAACCTACCGCCGGATCGCACAGTCCTTGTACTGGATCGGAATGAAGAAGGCGGTAACAGAATTCGTAACTCAGTGCCTGGTATGTCAGCAACATAAATATTTAGCAGCCTCTCCCCAAGGATTGTTGCAACCCCTACCAATACCCCAGGTTGTGTGGGAAGATATCAGCATGGATTTAATAGTAAGGTTGCCGAAATCCAAGGGGTACGACGCGATACTTGTAGTTGTGGATCGTCTGAGCAAGTACGCACATTTCATTCCTCTCAAACATCCTTATACCGCAAAGACAGTGGCTGAAGCGTTTGTAAAGGAGATTGTGAAGTTGCACGGGATACCCAAAACTATAGTTAGTGACCGAGACCCACTCTTCCTCAGTTTGTTTTGGAGGGAATTATTCAAGTTACAGGGTACTCAGCTTCAGATGAGCACCTCCTACCATCCAGAGACTGATGGACAAACGGAAGTGCTCAACAGAATTTTAGAAGGTTATCTCAGATGTTTTTGCTCTGAACAGCCTAAAGGCTGGAACATGATTCTCCCTTGGGCCGAATACTGGTATAATACCAGCTATCAGGGAGCAGCAAAGAGTACCCCTTTTGAAGTTGTCTATGGAAGATCACCCCCTACTTTGACCAGGTTTGTACCGGGAGAAACGATGGTAGAAGCTGTAGCCCAGGAATTGCAGACGCGTGATGAGGCACTGCAGCAACTCCGTTTCCATTTGGCAAGGGCTCAGGATGCGATGGTCAAACAAGCTAACCGAGGGAGGAAGCCAGTTACGATTAAGGTGGATGACTGGGTATTTCTCAAAATCAGACCGCACCGACAAGTTACGATGCCAGTGAGGTTGCACCCGAAATTAGCAGCTAGGTATTATGGACCGTTTAAGGTGATTCAGCAGATAGGGGAAGTAGCATTCAAGTTGCAGTTACCGGAGAACGCAAGGATTCATCCAGTCTTCCATGCGTCCCAGTTGAAGTTAGCTATTGGAACGAAGCAGGTAGAGAAGGAGCTGCCAAAAGATCTGCAAGAAAGTGGCCCAACCTGTTTGCCTAGCAGAGTGTTAGATAGACGGGTCCGGCAGCAAGGAGGGGACCAAAGAGAGCAATTACTCATTGAATGGCAAAACAGTGGGGAGGAAAGCGCCACTTGGGAAGATCGTGTGATGATGCAAGAACAGTTCCCAAAATTCAACCTTGGGGACAAGGTTGATTTTCAAGGGGGGAGTAATGTTAGGCCTTGGAGGGTTTATGAGAGGAAAAGGGTGAGGAATAATACCTAACTGTTATCTAACTGAATAACAGTTAAGAGGGCGGGAACAGGGTATATATAAGGACCCTGTATTTGTCCCAGGAGGGCAGTGAGTGACTTGTATCTAGTTAACCGGTCTTAGAACCGAGAGAAGGAGGTTAAGCTCCTGAGTACATTGTATTCTTGATTTGTTGGTGTGAATGCAATTCCATTCTTTCTCATTCTATTTGGTACTGTGTTGGTGTAAGTGAGTGAGAGTTAGAGAGCTCGTTAGGGATTTTCTTTTGGATACCTAACAGTCACACTCAAGAGAATTGCTACTCCTTATATGATTTCCCTTTTCAAAGATTGAAACTTCCAATTCGAAGACTGAAACTTCCACTTATAAGTTCACCGAGGACAAATATCAAGAATATCTAAGGTTAAAGTCTAATAGCTTGGCACAGTCATCTCAATCTCCAAGTACATCAACAGCCTACGTTTCTCAATCCATAGAAGGTAAAAATTCAATCTCAGGCAATTCAAATCACATTTCTGGTAATACCTCTAGAAAAACCTCATTTCATAACCCTTGCAAATGGATCTAAAACTTCCTCAAAAGGAGTCAGACATGTTTCCTTGTCTCCCTCCCTCAATCTCAATGCTGTCCTTTTGTCCCTAATTGTCCTTTTAATTTAATTTCCCTAAGCCAGTTGACCAAAATGTTAAATTGTTCAATGAACATTTACAGGAGCGTGGTTCGGGATATCGGTGTTACCCTCCTGAAACTAAGAAGTATTACATGTATGTCAATATTACATTCTGTTAGATGTTAAGATGTGTGTTTCTGTTATTTGGGCTTAGTCTATTCTGTATTAAGGGCATTGGCCCATATCTTACAATATAAATAAACTACCCTATGTGTATGCTAAACACACAAGGGATATTTTCTCCCAATCTTCTCTATTTCTCATATGGTATCTAGAGCACAGGAATAGTTCCAGTCAACTCCACGGTCTCCGGCACCTATCACTACCGCCGTTGTCGCAGTCGCCGCCGCCGCTGCCATCGCCGCCGCCGCCGTCGCCGTCGCCGGAGTTCCAGAATCGATCGGCGACCACACCATCGGGATCGTCTCGGCCGGGCGACCACCGTCGTACGAAGATCGCGGCGATCGGACCACCCACGCGCCTCCACGGGCCGCCGCCGCAAGAGTCGCCGCTGCCGCCGCGTCGCCGGAGCTTTCCGCCGCCGATCAGCACCGCCGTGATCGCCTCCTCGCCCTCTTTCTGGATCTGTGGTCGTTGCGTCAATCGGAGCACTTTGAATTTTTAGGGTTTCTCCCTCTCTATGGCGTCTTCCTCGTCTACAAACACCTCTGTTGGTGGCTCATCTTCTGATCCCTCAATATATACCAATTATGTGAATGTACACTTGTCCATTGACAAGTTAGATGGCACAAATTATGCAACATGGGTGTCCGACATCAAACTTTGGTTGAAGAGTCAGGGGTATTTAGATCATTCTACTCAAAATGTGACTACTGCTCCCATAGATGACACTTCCCGCTGGATGAAAATTGATGCTCAGTTATGCATTGTTATAAAGTCCACCATTCACTCCTCACTGAAACAAATGTTTCGATCCTATGAAACATGTTCAGAAGTATGGGCACAAGCGAAGTTGTTATACACCAATGACACTCAGCGTCTTTATGGTGTTTGTCAGGACCTATTAACTGTTATTGGTCCGCGCAATCCTGGTCCCATGGCAGATTATTTGGGTAAAATTCATGCCCTTCTTCATGACTTTAATGATATATTACCTCCTGCTTCCACTCCTGCTGAAGAATTGGAACAACGATCAAAGTTCTTCATGTTGTTGGCATTATACGGACTCTCTGATGATGTTTCTCATGTCCGTGATCAGATTTTGGGTTCTCCTGTCATACCCAACTTTACTTCTACGTGTTCTGCTCTTTTGCGTATAACCTCGTGGCAAACCCGTCACTGAAACATCCCCTCATACTAATGATTCCTCTGTTATGGCTGCTCAACGTGATGATCGAAGTCGGTCTCGCAAGCCAAGTAAAGGACGTCCAAAATGTGACCATTGTGGCAAGTTAGGCCACAAGATTGATAAATGTTATGCTCTCCATGGACGTCCTCCTCGACCTGTAGCAATGCCAAATTCTGATCCACCTCCCCGATCACCGTCTGCAGACCATCCTACTTCATCTAATACCATAGACAAACCTGCACTCTTCAACGAATTTCTCAGATGGTATGAGGATCATCAGCACTCTGGTTCCACTACATCTGCATCTGTTGCACGTACAGGTACACCTTTTGTTGGTCTAACTCACTCCCTCGGACCTTGGGTCCTTGACTCAGGCGCCACCGATGACATCACCGGTAACAAGTCTTTGTTTTCTTCCTTGTCATGTCCTGATAATTTACCCTCGGTAACAATGGCTGATGGGTCTAGAGTCTCATCTCATGGTATTGGTATTGTTAATATTTTTCCATCCATATCCATTGATCATGTACTTTATGTCCCTGGGTCTCCCTTCAACTTATTGTCCATTAGTCGTTTAACTCGTACTCTTAATTGTGTTATTTCATTTACTAAAGATTCTGTTTGGTTGCAGGACCGGAGTTCGAAACACATGATTGGCACAGGATGTGAGTCTCATGGCCTTTATCATCTCCGTCCTTCTCCACATGTTGGCGTAGTCATGGAGTCACCATCCCTTCTTCATGCTCAGTTCGGTCATCCTAATCTTGCCAAACTACAACAACTTGTCCCGAGGTTGTCCACATTATCAAGTTTGTCGTGTGAGTCTTGTCAGTTAGGGAAGCATACTCGTAGTTCCTTTCCTCGTAGTGTCTCACAACGGGCGTCGTCTCCCTTTTCATTGGTTCATTTTGACATTTGGGGACCTAGTCGTGTTAAGTCCATTTTAGGTTTTCAGTATTTTGTTACTTTTATTGATGACTATTCCAGATGTACTTGGTTGTTTTTAATGAAGAATCGTTCTGAGTTGTTTTCTATTTTCCAATCTTTTTTCAATGAAATAAAAACACAGTTTGGGGTTTCTATTCGAAATTTACGTAGTAATAATGACCGTGAATACCTTTCTCAACAGTTTAAACAGTTTATGGCTTCTCATGGCATTCTTCACCAAACCTCATGTGCTTATACCCCTCAACAAAATGGGGTGGCTGAGCGCAAGAATAGACACCTTATTGAAACAACTCGTACACTTCTGATACATGGTCAAGTACCCTCACGTTTTTGGGGTGATGCAGTTCTCACAGCATGTTATATCTTATCAACTGCATGCCATCTTCCGTCCTAGATAACAAAATCCCGCATTCTATCTTATTTCCTCATGACCCTCTGCATCCATTACCTCTTCGAGTTTTTGGGTCTACATGTTTTGTTCATGATTTTAGTCCTGGTCTTGATAAGTTATCTCCTAGGTCTCACAAATGTGTCTTCTTAGGATTTCCACGGTCACAAAAGGGCTATAAGTGTTTTTCCCCTTCTCTCAATCGTCATTTTATCTCTGCTGATGTCACTTTTGATGAGTCTTCTTTTTACTTTTCACATCTATCTTCTAGTTCTGTACCTCTCCCTGTTACTGTTGATATTCCTCTTATCTGTGATCCTCCTGGTGATACTCCACCCCTTTTGTCTTCTTCTTTAGACTCTCATTCATCACAGGCTCATCCTTCACCTCCACCACTTCAGGTTTATAGTCGCCGTAATTGTCTCCCTCATGACTCACTTCCGGTGCCGCCTCATGTGTCTCCTTCGGCTCCAGTAACTGAGTCTGACTTGCCTATTGCCCTCCGTAAAGGTATACGCTCTACCCGTAACCCTTCCCCCCATTATACTGTTCTTAATTACCACAGATTATCTCCATCTTTTTATACTTGTCTCTCATCCATTTCTTCTGTGTCAATTCCCAAATCTGTGGGTGATGCCTTAACTCATCCTGGTTGGCGTCAAGCTATGATGGATGAATTAAGTGCCTTACAGGAAAGTGGAACTTGGGAGCTTGTCCAATTACCATCTGGAAAGTCTGTTGTTGGTTGCAGGTGGGTGTATGCTATCAAGGTTGGTCCTGATGGTACAATTGATCGTCTGAAAGCTCGACTGGTTGCCAAAGGCTACACACAGATTTTTGGTTTGGATTATGGTGATACTTTTTCTCCAGTGGCAAAAATGACCTCTATTCGCCTATTCATTGCCATGACCGCTCTTCGACAATGGCCTCTTTACCAACTTGATGTCAAAAATGCTTTTCTCAATGGTGATTTGCATGAAGAAATTTATATGGAGCAACCGCCTGACTTTGTTGCTCAGGGGGAGTCATCTGGATTGGTATGTCGTCTTCGCAAATCCTTATATGGCCTAAAACAGTCTCCTCGGGTCTGGTTTGGTAAATTCAGTTGTGTTGTTCAACAATTTGGTATGTCTCGCAGTGAAGCGGATCATTCAGTGTTCTATCGCCACTCGAGTGCTGGATGTATCTACTTAATAGTGTATGTCGATGATATTGTTCTCACAAGAAGCGACTATCTTGGCATCTCTCAGATGAAACAACACCTTTGTCATCATTTTCAAACCAAAGATCTTGGCAAACTTCGGTACTTTTTGGGTATTGAAGTAGCACAATCCAGTGATGGTATTGTCATATCTCAGAGGAAGTATGCGTTAGACATCTTGGAGGAAACAGGGTTAATAAACTGTAAATCTGTTGAGACACCTATGGACCCTAACATCAAACTCCTACCAAATCAGGGGGAGCCTTTCTCAGATCCTGAACGGTATAGAAGACTAGTTGGTAAATTAAACTATCTTACTGTTACGCGTCCTGACATTTCCTTCGCAGTTAGTGTGGTGAGTCAATTTCTAAACTCCCCATGTGAAGACCATTGAGATGCAGTTGTTCGCATACTGAAGGATATTAAAAGATCACCTGGAAAAGGTTTGCTATATGGCCCTAACAACGATACAAAAATCGTTTGTTATTCAGATGCTGATTGGGCTGGTTCCCCTTCTGATAGGAGGTCTACTTCTGGATATTGTGTCTCTATTGGTAGCAACCTGATATCTTGGAAAAGTAAGAAGCAAAGTGTTGTGGCAAGGTCCAGTGCAGAAGCAGAAAATAGAGCTATGGCATCAGCTACTTGCGAGCTTGTGTGGCTTAAACAATTGTTAAGTGAATTGAAATTTGGAGATGTCACTCACATGATACTTATATGTGATAATCAAGCTGCTCTCCATATTAGCTCTAACCCTGTCTTCCATGAGAGAACCAAACACATTGAAGTTGATTGCCATTTCATTCGAGAAAAAATCATATCCGGAGATATCAAGACTGAGTTTGTTAATTCAAGCAACCAGTTGGCAGACATATTCACTAAGTCCTTACGAGGACCTAGAATTGATTATCTTTGTAACAAGCTTAGAACACATGATTTATATGTTCCAGCTTGAGGGGGAGTGTTAGATGTTAAGATGTGTGTTTCTGTTATTTGGGCTTAGTCTATTCTGTATTAAGGGCATTGGCCCATATCTTACAATATAAATAAACTACCCTATGTGTATGCTAAACACACAAGAGATATTTTCTCCCAATCTTCTCTATTTCTCATACATTCTTTGAACAGACTCCTTACTTCTCTCCATCTATTCAGGATGTTTCTATCCTCCGGCAGGTCCTTCCTATTCCAATGGCCGAGTCAAATAGCTCACCCGTCTCTGTCATTCCAAGTCTTGATCCCAATCCTCCTACACCCGTTTCTCCAATACTGAGATCATCCCACACAGGGCCCCAATGAATAGTCCACCTCCCCAAGACAATGGTGAATCTCCTACTTCAGATTCTTCTCCCTGGTCACCTTCTCCCACACCTCTTGGTGAAAATGATTAAGCATGGCCTATTGCCCTCAGAAAAGATACTCGTTCTACTCGAAACCATCATCCTATTTATAATTTTCTTAGCTATCATTGATTGTCGCCCTCCTATTTTTCTCTTTTATCCTCAGTGTCTTCTGTTGTTATACCCAAGAATGTGAAAGAAGCACTTGATCATCCTGGATGGCGACAAGCTATGATTGTAGAAATGCAGCTCTTGACCACAATAATACTTGGGAGCTGGTGCCACTTACCCCGGACAAAAAGGTGGTTGGTTGCCGATGGGTGTATCCAGTTAAAGTCGGCCCTAATGGTAAAATTGATCGGCTCAAGCCCTACTTATTGCAAAGGGTTACACTCAGGTTTATGGTCTTGATTATTGTGACACTTTTTCTCCTGTTGTCAAGATGACTACTATTTGCCTCTTCTTTGCCATGGCAATCATTCGTCATTGGCCACTTCATCAATTAGATATCAAGAATGTTGTCCTACATGGTGATATTGAGGAAAAGGTTTATATGAAGCAACCTCCTGGATTTGTTGATCAGGGGAGTCTAGTATGGTATGCAAATTGCATCGATCTCTATATGGACTCAAACAATCACCTAGTGCTTGGTTTTGGAAAGTTTACCTCCATTGTTCAAAAATTTGGGTTAAAACGTAGTGAAATAGACTATTCGGTTTTTTACTGTCATTCTTCTCTTGGGAAATGTGTTTACTTAATAGTATATGTTGATGATATTGTCATTATAGGAAATGATGTTGTTGGAATATCTCAACTGAATGAGTACTTGTGTAGACATTTTCAAACCAAGGATCTTGGAAGTCTCAAATACTTCTTAGGCATTGAAGTAACACAATCAAAAGATGGAATTGTAATTTCCCAAAGGAAGTATGCTCTTGATATATTACAAGAAAAAGACATGATTGATTGCAAATTGGTAGACAGCCCCATGGACCCAAACCAGAAATTAAGGACGAAAGGTGAATTATTCTTCGATCCAGAGAGGTGTAGGAGGCTGGTTGGAAAACTGATTTACCTCACTATTACAAGGTTAGATCTATCCTTTGCAGTTGGAATGGTTAGTCAGTTCATGCAGATTCCTTGTTTAGACCATTGGAATGCTCTCATTCGCATTCTAAGGTATATCAAAAAGGCTCTTGGGCAAGGATTGTTATATGAAGATAAAGGAAGCATTCAAGTCTTTGGGTATTGTGATGCAGATTGGGAAGGTTCGCCTATTGATAGACAGTGTACTATAGGATATTGTGTTTTTCTGGGAGAAAACATTATTTCATGGAAAAGTAAGAGAATGTAATGGCACGATCAATAGCTGAAGCCGAGTATAGGGCGATGGCGTCACTCACATGTGAACTTATATGGGTGAAATAATTCCTTTAAGAGCTTAACTTCTATGACATCCATACTATGAAGATGCATTGCGAACTTATATGGGTGAATCAATCTGCTCTCCAAATTGCATCAAATCCAGTGTTGCACGAGAGGACTAAACATATAGAAATTGATTGTCCTTTCGTTTGTGAAAAGTTGTTGACTAAAGAAATAAGTACTGAGTTTGTTGTGTCAAACGATCAACTTGCAGATGTGTTGACCAAGTCATTAAGGGGTCTTGGATTGAGTTTATTTGTTCCAAGCTTGGTACATACAATTTGTGTGCTCGAGCTTGAGGGAAACTTGCAGATGTGTTGACCAAGTCATTAAGGGGTCCTTGGATTGAGTTTATTTGTTCCAAGATTGGTACATATGTGCTCGAGCTTGAGGGAGAGTGTTAAATATATTATCTTTATCTTTTATCTTTATTAGCTAGTTTGTTATTATTTCTTATTTGTATTTTGAGTTTAGCCCATATTTATTCTATTATAAATAGATGACCCTATGTGTATATTGAACACAAGGGAGTTTTCACTATATTCAACTGTATTTATATTGAAATGAGGCAAAAAATAAAGGATAATCGTCTATTAAAAATGTGCTTCTCCCTCCAGCACAATTCTTGCATCTCCACTTTCTGCCAGCTGCCCTACTTTTCTCTTTCAGCTGGTGCCACTTGATTCCTTTTACACTCATACACAAGCAGGCCTAATTTATGAGGCATATTTGTCCCTTCTTCTATTCCCCCGAGCCCCTCATTTTCCATATATACCTTCGTTGTGGGCCTATTAGTAACGTGGAATATATCAAGATCAAATGCTACGAAAAATAGTTTAGGAACAGTAGAAGTGTAGCCTGGAATATTCTCAAGATATTCCATTGTAAGTCTTCAATTTAAAATAACCTGTACTGTTTCTCATTTATATTCTTCAATCTAAAATATTGCCTCGCTCAGTTTTTTGATTACGCATCATTAAATGTCATTCCTTCAAAACCATAATTCTACTGCACTTAAATTTTGATAAAAAAACCCACCACTATAATACCACTTAAGCAACAGAGCCAACATGGCCCCGGTATTTCCCCAGCATATGAGGCAATTCTTAGGTCTGAACCAATTGAACTCATTTGGCCACACGAAGACCACGTTAGAGAAATTAATTTTGCAAGATTCTGCTTAACATGTATTAGAAATGAATTATGGCCTAAGTAAACTCCAAAATCTAATTCAAAGGGGGAAAGATTGCCCACACCTTACGAGCAGTATTTTAGTCATATTCTTAGCTAATACAGAACATGTTAACAGTATGCACCAACCTCAGGATGCATTCGATATTGGGTCTTCAACATTTTAACCGGGTAACCAGCCTCCATCAATCTTTCAAATAAGCTTGTGCCATATCTTAATTCATGAAACAATAAAGCCAAAAACTCATGTGTTAGAAAAAAATGGTTTAATGTATTAAAATCATAATCACCACAAAACTAATTGTTTACCCGTGATTCTTAGCAATGTCCGAAATTACAGTTGCTGGAAGTTGAGCTGGATCACCAACCTTTAAAAATGTTGCAACAAAATGTAGCCTCAATAAGGACAACACTAGTCAAAATTACTTAAAAAGTCTGTAACCCAACAAGCTTTTAAAAGGGTTCAACAATTGTATAAAATATTTCCACTGTCCAGGCCTTTGTCTAACCATTAATAATTAATAGACAAGAATTATCAATCCCATTGCTGTATACCATTTCACATTGTTTTGATTAAGAGTTAATATGAATAATGGATTTTCTTTCTTCGCACATGCTGTCAAAATGCATTTTTTTTCTCAATTTATATTTTATACATGATATAGAATATTGTTCACACATATATTACGATAAGTAAAAAGTAAAATCATGTACGTTCCTGTAATGCAAGGATAAGCGATGTAAAGTACCAGAAAAACTTTTTTGCATTGATTGGCTAAAGGAACAAGAGTTGCAGGCTCCACCTGTCATAAAGAGTTGAAATAAAATAAGCAACAACGTTTTAGATCTGCTCATTACAAAAATAAGTTATACAGCCTGAAACTACATAATAATAAACCTTTTCAACTTTCCAAGATTGACCATTTTCATTGCAACTTAGGAAAAAAGATTAAAGTTATTAGTCTAGTTTAGTAAATAAATACGGTTCCTAAAGAATCTTGTTACGAAGTTCCTCCTTGTGCATTTGGTTCTACTTGTTTCATGTATGATATTTCTCCAAGATAAATTTATCTTGCTCATCGAATTCTCTTCTTGGGTGTTCTTGACTTGGGAGACCACATTTACTCCATGACAAGTATCCAAGTACTTGGGAAACCTACTTTCAAAAGAACCAAACAGTTAAATACTCCACCAAGTCGTAGTGCTCAATGTGAGACATAGGCACCATATACTACCCAAGTTCCTATAAAGCGCCATTCCTGAGAGTTGACATCTTGATGACTTTATCTGTATGACACTTAACTCAGTGACACTTCATTCAACTCCTGTATCGGTCAGGGTTCCTAGTAGTCAGAATTTTGTGTAGGTAACCCTTTTTGAGACACCAAGAACTAGGTCTGATGCCAATTGACAAGTACCTAAGAATTTGAGTAACTCAACTCTCAAAAGTCAGCCATCAAAGGGGCAAAAGCAAACACTTGAATACTTCCCCATGCATCCCATATTGCAGCTTGATGTGGGACTTAGGCGCCCATAACACCCAAGTTCCTATTGCTCGCCTACAAATTGATTCTTCAGTTCCTTTAATGTTGCATTTTTCAAGGAAATCCCTTTCTTCACTACCCAACAGAAACCAAATTCAAAATGCTACCACTGCCTTATCTAGGAATCCTATCTTTTATCCTCAACTTTTGAATTCTCAAATATCAACAACCTATTCCCAACCACAGCAGCTCTCTCCTTTGACACTCAGTGTCATCCCTATATAGTGATTAATCCCCTGCCTTAGAGGTCTTCAACTATTCTAGTCCCATCGTAATCTTCCACTAGCTTAACTACTGTGGTTTGTAATTGTATTAATTCTACCTTTAATCTCCACCCCTTTTATAATTATTAGATAACTTCGTCAAACTACCATTTTTTTGAAATTTACTTTTGTGATACGGTGGATCCCTTGTACTCGAAATACATTTTAGTTTTGCTCTTTTATAAAAATAAATAAGCCAAGTGTTACACCAAAATGAGCATGTTTTAGCTTGCTGGAGGATGAGTTATGATACAAGTAGAACCCCAAGAACAAGGAAAATTCTTCAGAACACTGTCCCACTGAAAAGCTTCGCTAAAGAAAAAGAGGCCCGCTCAAGTGACAAAGACTTTTAGGGATTTCAGATATACTTTAGACTTAGTCCTCAGTAGCTTATTTACTCCAAGAGGAAAAAAAAATTTGTACTCCAGCCAAAAAATATTTGAAAACTCATTATAATCTAAAGGTATTTCTATCTATATAATCTAAAATTATTTCTATTTTTTACCTCAGCTTAAGCTTTCCTGATAGTTGGTTCATGGGATATTATCAGTCTCTATGACCATAAGGTCTAGAGTTCAATCCTTTCCTCCCCTATTATTTTCTAATGAAAAGTTATACTCTAGCACAAAACAGCTGGGTCTTTGCGTTATTCACAGCTCAAGCCAAAAGGACTCCGGTGTGGGTAAGTAAGAGATACTAAGATTTAAAACATAAAATCATTTTTATGTCTTCACATGATAGCTTAAGTTTCAGGGATTATTGGTTCATGAAGGTTATTCCATCTTCATACTACAATTAAAAATAAATAAAAATTAGTTGCTGGAATATTTTGAGGTACCCCAGCAACTTAAGATCAAACTTTGTCAAGTTAGTTTATATTATAAGCAATATTAAAAGTGACTCAGCAACTAAGAGGATTTGACACTTACAGCCTGTGCTGCTTCATCTATAATCACAACATCAAATCCACGATTTAGTTTACTGAAAACATGGGAACCACTAAAGCTGAGAGTTGAGAAGACCTGCCAAGAAGACAGAAAATACTATGAAAATCAGATTGCTTTTGCTTATGCATTCAACATAAAGTGTGGGAATACATACAATAGTGGCCTCGTCTAAAATTGCAGCTCGGATACTGTCATCATTACATCCTGCAGTACTCTGCTTATTGGTGGATGATTTATTGGCACTAGAACGTTTTTGTTTCATCTGCATATAAAAGTTTCAACCTTTAAATTCAACCCAATTACATTTGAAGTGTGTTAATAATACAGATTTTTTTGTAATAGAAACAGCAATCCTGTAAGTAATGCTTAGACTACCACTTCAATAGTTAAAATACTGTCGCAATTGCCAGGGTGTGAACCAAATACAATAAATATCTATTATGCTCAAAATTTATTTTCTTTAAGAACATCATTCCAAAAAAGGTGTATAAAATGATCACCATATCGTCAGTGGTTGGTACACATCATAAATAAAGCCACGACAGATGAACATGTTTTGGGCTTGAAATCTAGATACAAACGTGTTTTCAGTTAATAACATCATATGACTAGATGACCCAATTATAAGATATATGAAGCCTGAACATGAAGGTAAATCATTTCATTGATCAGAGATCCTTCCCCACAAATGATGTAAAGTTTCAGTCCTAGTGCAGAGTGATGAAGCTTCATTATCTTCAAGTGCCAATAAACGTTAGGCATAGTTCTCAATGTCGAGCAACCATACATTGCATGGATATCTATTGATCAAAAGCATTAAGAATAATGCACGTTTGTCAATATTAAATTTAGCATATTATCGATCCTTTTGTGCACAAAGACAAACTACCTGCTTTTCAGAGATCTAGGCCATCAAATCATAAATGGCATTATGCAAACAAGGTTCCAGAATATGGAAAAAGAGGAGGAGGTTCTATTAGACTTCTCTTTTCCATTGCAGTTATTCACTTTGGACTCTGTTACAACTTGACATAAAAAATGTCACATGGTGATTTTGAAGTCTACATGGGGCATACTCTTGGATTTGTTGCTTAGGAAAAGTCATCTAATATGTATGTGTCTACACAAGTCCTTATGTGGTTTCAAGCAATCACTATGCGCATGGTTTGGTCATATGTCAGAAAATTTACTTTCGACAATCTAGAAATGTTACGCCTGTGGACACAACAAAGGATTTAGGTATCAAACCTGTACCCAACTAAGGAGAGCCATATTCTGATCCTCAGTACAAATGGTCAGTTGGTATGCTAAATTACCTACTGTGACTTCTCCAGGTATTGCTTTTACAATGATCTTAGTAAGTCAAATTTTAAACTCTCCTTGTCAAGACAATTGAGATGTGATAGGATTCTTGGCAGCAACAACCCTGAACCCACACAGATACACACTTCAACAAACCCACAACACGCAGTACAAACCAAAGAACCAAACTGTTTTATTATTCTGGTAACAAAGACTTATGTTCGTAAGCAACCAAGGGAGCAATCATCTCTTCACCCAGGATGTAATAATCCTGTCACTACAACAATAAACCCAAAACTGTCCCCCTAAGACACACCTCCCCCCTATATAACCAACCCTTCTCACCTAACAACCAACCGTCTAACCAACTAACAACCTCCCTCACCCTATGTCCTGTTTTTTATCTCTTTTTTCCTAACATAAACTGTAAAGGTCCTATCAAGATGTGATCATTCGGATCCTAAAGTATATTAAGAAGCCTCGTGGCAAGCCCTCATTTTGAAGATATATGAAATACTCAAATTGTTGGGTATCCTGACACCAATTAGGCAGGGTCACCAAGTGACAATTCAGGGTATTGTGTTCTTATTGAAATGATTTAACATGTGGAAAAGTGAGAAACAAAATTTTTTTGATAAATCTGCAGAAGCATATTACATGTCAATGACATTAGTCCCTTGTGAGCTTATATTAGAATAAAGTTCTGAAATGCACCTTATATGTGTAGACTTGGTAGCAAGACACATTGCCTCTAATACTATCTTTCACAATAGAACAAACATATTGAGACAAATTGTCGTCTCATAAGAGAAGAATTAGAGTCTTAAGACATCACCATTAGGTTTGTCAATTCTAGTGAACAATTAGTCAACATATTTACCAAGTTTCTTAGAGGCCAAGTATATTTGCAAAAAGCTAAGCCTATATGATTATATGCTCCAACTTGGAGGGGAATGTTATCATTATAGAAATAAGGCACAAATCCTATATAATCAAACATATATAGATTATATATATACATATTATTGGAAACCTTTTTATTTATTCAGATATCATATCTTTATTATTAGAGGATGTAAAATCTTTTATTTATTGTAATGATTCTTTTTTCTCAATATAAATAAAATATCTAGGTTGTATTAGAAACACACAGTTTCACTTCAATCTCAATCTTTCCTATAGTTTAATAGGAAGGATGATTAGAAGCTAAAGTAATCTAAAAAGAAGCCAAGTATAACCTACTTCACAGGTTCTAGTAACACATTCACCAGCATAATTAACTTTATAGAATCATTGTTTTGATAGGAACACATTTTGGAGCCTCTTCATCTAACTTCATATCACTCATTATATCAAGACTCTTCATTCATTTCAGGAGAATGTCAGCATCCCCTTAGGGTTGAATATTAAGTGGTGGTAAGTTTTTATTGAAAAAGAAAAAAATCATTGCATTTTATAGTTTTGAACTACAAATGTTTTCTTCATCAATAAAAACTTACCTGTTAGGTTCTTTATCCAAGAACCTAGGAAAAACTCACTCCTTACTCTTCAAACACACACTCCGACAAAGAAATGTTTCTTTTATTCACTTTCAATCAACAGAAAGAATACAGAGAACTTAACCTCTCCCCCTCAGGACAATGAGTCCTGATCAACAATTCAGTGATGACAGTCTAGCCTCCATGCAAAAAAAGGTGGTCGAACCATCTCAGTTGATTGGACCCACTGGTACAGTGGATAATGACGTGCAGCCTAACACTGCTGCAACCTTTGATGATCAAGCACAAGCTGAGGACAACGACGATCGCGACGTGGACATGAATGATGCGGGCTTTGATGAGGATTAGGGTTAGTTGAGTTGTAGAGTGTACAAGTGTAATTTATGTCGTTTTCCTGTCATGAGAAGGAAAAATGATAGTATTCATTTTATGCAGAAAAAGACACTGTATAGTCACTGATTTTCTACCTGGTATTATTATATGCAAGTAAAATGCAGTTTTTTATTAGGCCTGTTTTTCGAACTTAGTCTCTGTTTTACCATTAAATGAAATTTTGTATGCTTTATTTCCACATGATGACAAGTTTGAGGATGAAGGCAATTTTAAAGTTACTTTATTAAGTTGTACTTTTTAAAGAAGCACTACTATTTAAGACTAACCTGGGCGCTTAGGACAATTGTTAAAATATTAAAATTGAAATTGATGGTAAGAAGCATGTCTAATAGTAAAGATTATTTCTCAATTTTAATCGGATCATTGAATAATGGAATTTAAATAACTTTATCTTTTTCTAAAGTTGAGAGGACTGTGAGTGTCTCGAGGAAAGCCAAAAATTCGGTTGATATTCTTACAAGGTAAATGTGAACCAATGGTATAACCTGAGGTCAGGTTTTATTTGTAATAAAATAATTGTTTTATCTTAAAGATTTAGCAATAGTTACAATAGTTACAAATAGTTTATTAATTAATAAAAGGTTTGATTAAGTTTTAGGTCTATCCTATAAGGTTTTTGTTATTATAAAATAATATTGTGATTAGTCTAAAATGAAGAATGATTTATATTGATCTCATTGAAAATATGTTAAATAACAAGAATAATTTCCTCAATGGTGGTGATGGAAGCAATTTCTTGATAATCCTAAACGATGTTGTGAAAGCAATTAGAAGGCATTGTAAACAATCTTATCAATATTTATGATTGGAAAACATGATGAAGAGATATGAATTGTGGTGATAGAAACAATATTTTGTTCCTTATAGATGATAATATGATGATCTCATTATCTAACATATTTTTAATGAAAGAAATAAAAGACATTTTTATTTTACATTAACTAGGATATCATTTTATATTAACAACATAAACTCATTTCTTAATATACAAAAACAAATAAATAAAATAATGAAAATAAATAACAGTCATCACATAGTTTATGAAAAATAATTAAATTATAAAAACTCAATTAATAATTTAATTTTTTTTAATATTCAATATAAACAAAATTTAATAAAGAGTTAATTATAAATACGAGGGATTTGAGTTGTGATTATGTCTTAATAGAAATACAAATCTTTAATAATAAAACATTGGGTGTTGCTCCCTCCACCACCCCAAGTGCTCCTGCACTTCTCCACTATTTTTTTTATTCTAAAAATACTCTACATCTCCCTACTATTTTCTTTTATTCCAAAAATACCCTACACCTTCTCACTATATTCAACCATCTTTCTCTTTCTCTCCACATTAATGGAGCATTCTCATGACTCAGATTTAAACTTATGATATATTGCAAAATTTTATTTACATTTTCCCTTAAATAAGTTTGATTCAATCTTATTTTCACTGTTCAATATATTTTTTTTCTTCATATTACTTAATAAATGGTAAAATTTTGTTCTAAATTTCTAGAAAAATGTTTATATATATGAGTTTTTTTTTACATTTAATATCTATAATTTTTAACATCATATTATGTTTTAACTTTACCAACATGTTTGACTCAAATAACTTGAATAAAGTATTTAATTTATTAGATAAATAATATAAAAATATTATTAAATGCTTAAAATATAAAAGAAAAGTTATTTGTTAAAGATTTTGAAATTATTTAGTTCTTTCGTCATTATAAAGTTAGTATATAATAATAATAATATATTATTTACTATTAATATTATTATGTTTATTATTTTGTATTTGCATCTAACTTTTAAGTTTATAAAATGGAAGTGGTAGAAGCACTGATATTGAAGTTTCCTCTGAATTTTATATTTTACAATATATCACAAGTTTAAATCTAAGTCATATGAATGCTCCATTAATGCAGAGAGAGAAAAAGAAAGATTGTTGAGAATAGAAGGGAAGTGTAGGGTATTTTTGGAATAAAAGAAAATAGTGGGGAGGTGTAGAGTATTTTTGGAATAAAAGAAAATAGTGGAGAGATGTAGAAGCACTTGGGGTGGTGGAGGGAGCAACACCCTAAAACATTAATTAATATCCACCATACATAATATTATAATATAATTCATGATAGGAATATTATTGTATATAATAAGTAAGTACTTGCATAGGCAATTATTGTGCTACAGTAGAGTTGAAAAATAAATTAATGTTTATAGTATTAGCACATGTTTTTAGTTTCATAGAGTTGCACAAGGCAAGGCTAATAAAAGCAAAAAATCAATGGTGGAGAAGGAAAAGTAAGAGGCAAGAAAGGAACAAAATAGTAACATGACAAGGAACTTTCATGCATAGGAGTTTATAAAAGAAGCAAAGTCCTTAATGCACATAAAGTGATGAAAAAGCTTCTACCACCTTTTTTCATTCTTTTGGACAAACAACTATTTATTACGTATATATTTAACTATCTTTTTTAATGCTGCAACAGTTAGTTTTGGCACAAAATGTGAATACCTACTTTCTTCATGACCAATAATTGAAATAATTTTAAACTATCAACGGTTTATTTTGAGAATGACGCGGGCAAAGAGTGAAGGAAGAAAGATTGAAAAATTATATTTAATAGGAGTAGGAAGACTTAATTATTGTTTTTTTCAAATTTAAAATGGATATCTTTATAAAAAAATCATGATTTTGATACTTTGTAATTGAATTTTAGACACAATAATCTGTATATGGTAAAAGTAAGTATATATTTTTTTATCAAATCAGTTAAGTATGTTTTATTTGTTTTTTTGACAGTATGTGATGCGAATGTACTGGTAGAAAACAGGAACTTTTAAGAACAGCTTTTCACATTAATTGGAAAACCAATTTAGATTTAGAGATATAAAAAGTATTACTTCTCATATTGAAATATATATATATATATATAATTCATTTTAAGATTTCAACAAATATAACGATAAATTATTTAAAAAATTAATTTTTTTTAATCAGTTATAAGTTACAATTGATCAAACAAACAAATTTTCTATAGCATATTTGTTATAGTATATCACCTTTTTAAACATTCTATTCATTTGTTGCGTTTAAAGCATAATAATGTAATGTCTAAAATTAATTAAGAATTCTTGGAACTCATAACTTATAACTTAGATAAATACAATGTAATGTAACAAACTTACGTAACAAATACAACTTATAACAACAACTTCATTACCATCTTTCATGAAATGGTCCTATAGTGATAATGGTGAGTGTATCTCTTCGCACATAATACTTATAACTTTAAATTGTGTTTGCCAAGCAATTAAACATATTTGATATATATATATATATATATCAAATAATAACTATATAGCTTAATTAAATTACCTACTAAAATAATTATTAAATATACTTTTTATTATCATGATTATATTGATTAATATTTTACATTTTCAGTGTAAAAGTAAATATAATTAAAAATAAGAATTAAAAAAATTGTTACAAACGGTTATAAATTTAAAAAGATTAAATATAATTTTAGTTATAAATTATGATATAAAATTGGATTTTATTCATAATACAATTTGATCCCAAACTCCAAAATTCATGTATGTTTCTATGTGACAGCGTATGAAAACACACACGTAATAATGTGATTTTTTACATCATTAAATATTTAATGTTGTTTGGTAACGAAGACTGTGACATCTCAAAAATACAGCCAAAATTATATATTCAGAAAAATCACATTTAACAATAATCCAAAACAGTTTTTCCACTAAGAATTTAAAATTTTGGAAACGAACGAGCGCTCAAGGACGAACGTCCTTGAGTACAGTTACAACATAACGAACGAACGCGCCAAGCCGCACGTCTTACAATAAGAGTTACAAATGAAGTCGAACGCACAAATAAAAACCTGACCGAACGGTTTACATGGTAAAAATACCGAACGATCAAACTTAAAAGAAAACGAATGAGTAGGTCGAACGACCACTCAGTTCAACAACTACACTACTAGCCGAGCGTCTCATTGCTCGGTCTTCACTTCCACATCAACCAGGTTCTCTTCGTTCAGCGCCTCTTCCAAACGCTCGTCTCCCTCTGCTCACATCCACACGGATGATCATTGCAATGACAAGACGGACGTACATGACGAGACAAGACAAGGAAAAACGCAGGGTAAGCTTATGTAATCTAACTCATGCATCAACATATAAATTCCAGCAAATAGTTCATTTTACACATACATATCAACGTACGCATTCATCACACATCAATATATTTTAACGCACGTACGAAATAGAACTCAACACCACTGACTATCCGGACTGTATGAATTCCCGTGTAGCTACGACGATCGCGCACCCGGGTGGTGTGGTAACTGGCATTCTCATCAGCTGCCACCCGAGGTTAGTTCGTTCCGTCCAAATTACAGTTATGTAACGAGGACCTCCTGCCGTTCCCACGCATGACATACCCCCTCTATGTGAGGACGTGTACTCACGGAACATCAGGATTGGATCGTCCGCTAAGTCTGGCCACGGTTATACTTTACAAATTCTCATATACTGTTCATCATTCACTATTCATCATACATTCATACGTTCATTTCCTCCCATATACTGTTCATCATTCATCATATATCATTCCATAATCATTTTCATCATTCATAAGAAAATCACCAGAACCAAACGTTCTCTCCGCAAAGACCGAGCACGAACGCTGTAAGTGAGACAAAGAGACGCTCGATCGCATTAGAGTACGAACGGCAGAATTTCAATGACGTACGGGAATAACTGCATAATACACTGTTCATTGGACGAACGTTGTTTACCCTGAGAATCAGTTTAAGGAACTGACGCTCGTGAATATTCCAGGAATAATTTAAGTGTAGAGGCCCTAGGCCGAATACATCAGACGCGAACGTTTCAAGACTTCAAGGGAACGTCTATAAGACTTCTCAATCTGGAAATCCACTTCCAGTCAATGACCGAACGTAGAAAATATGAAGTTGGACGTACGCTAATTCAATAGGGCTGATTTTATAAAAGCAATTACGAGCGCTCAGTATAAAGACCGAGCACCATTCAGGGCGAGCGCTCAGTGTAAGACCGAGCCTCATTTACAGCGAACGCTCGGTATAAGACCGAGCGTCAAACTGAGCGTATGTTCAGTGCAAGACCGAACATCATTTAGGGCGAGAGTTCGGAATAAGACCTGAATAACATTTGAGCGAGCGTTCAGAATACGGCCGAACGTTTTCTCAGTGCGAGCGCTGGTGTAAGACCGAACGCTACTCTGGACGAACGTTAGGTTGGAGACCGAACGTCAATAAGTACGAACGTTAGGTTTAAGACCAAACGTTGAGCCGTACGAACGCTCGGTATAAGACCGAGCCCCATTTAACTCATAATAGTAGATTTGATAAATATATTCAGAGAGTGTCAAAGTAGTATTTACGAACGGGAAACATACTATTTCATATATATATATACACAGAAGGGAAATTTATCAAAGACTACTGGATATAACAATGCTTGGCCGAACGCTCAAGCATAATAGTTTGACACGAGGACGCTCGTCCTCAACAGGGGATCTATCCAAATGAAAGAATCCCACTTCCGTTGTTTTCATCAAGAAAACCGAACGTTCTGAGACCGTTCAGCAACGAACGCATAATATCGTGGGGAGAGTTTTCTTATTTCATTCCATATACATTCTAGTTCAAAATCTCATAATTTCATTCCTTCATATCATAAACAAATCCTCAGGTTTCATACGATCCATATAATGTAAATCCCACATATTTCATATATCATGCATAACTCTCTCATATTTCATTCCCAATCATGTAAACAGCAAACGTTCATGCAATTCAATCATAGCAACATCATGCATTATACTCATGCAATTAATAACGAACGTTCATACCACATACAACAAACCAGTTAAATTAAATAAGCTTCCCTTACCTGGAAAATAACGAACGTTCACAGACGCTCACAGACGCTTCTCCACTCAGATTCTACTAGCCAACGCTCGTTAATCCACTATACGAACGAACCCCAACACCAAACTCAGAATTACCCCACTCTAAGAAAGATTACGAACGTACACTCAGAATTGAGTTTACATGCACGGAAAAACGAACGTCAGAGAGGAAGGAAAGGACTTACCAGCTTCACTAGCCGAACGTTCTCTCTGGAATCCTGGATGTCGTGCGTCCTTCCACAGTACCGAAAATATGAATTGGAGGAGGTAAATTTGGTGTTTCTCAGAGAGAGAGAGAGAGAGAGAGAGAGAGAGAGAGAGAGAGAGAGAGAGAGAGAGAGAGAGAGAGAGAGAGAGAGAGAGAGAGAGAGAGAGAGAGAGAGAGAGCAGAGAATGAATAGGGAAGGAGGAGAGAATGTAGAGAGTAAGGGAAGAGAAGGAATTCTCATAAATGAAGCAAAGAGAGGTGCGTGCAGAGGGTGGAGAGTATTTCAGAAATTCTAAGCTTCAGCTTTCCACACGCCAGCGCACGTCTCCACTCCAACGCACGTTACACTCTGGCAAGCATGTTTCTGATTTCTGACAGCCCATAACGGACGGTCGTTCATTCTGAGCCGGACACGTGTAATCCACTTCTGTCAACGCACGTTCTCCCTGACTGCCCATGCCGGACGTCCACTCCCAGGCGGACACGTGTATTCCACTACGCCGAACGCACGTTCCCACTATGCTCTGACTCAGTTCTGCGTGCGACAGTCTGGCGTCCGTCAGTGGGTGTCAGGCGCTGCTGTCGCCCATGTGCGTCGCTGAGGTGGCTCGTCCTGCGCCTGCCACGTGGACTCCACTATGCACGTTTTTCTGAAGTCTGACAAAGACTATATTCATTTATTAATAAAATCTAGAAATGAAATTTATTCCAAGTTTAGGATAATATAAAATCTATTTTTTCATGAAAGATAAAAGACTTAACTCATATTAATCTTTTAAAAAACTAAAATCATTTTAATTTTTAATATATATAAAAATTAATATGCCTTATTTTTTTTAAAATAATTATCAAAATTTGTTCTAATGAACTTAACGTAAGTTTAAGGTTTAATACCCAATTTTGTTCCCAGTTTGGTTCGAAAATCTTAATTTAGTCCGTCTTTAGAAAAGTAATTGTAATGGATCCTTACTTGTAATTATGTGAGTCAAATTAGTCCCTTTCGTTAACTATAAGCAAACAGAGTTAATGGGCTGATGATGTGGTAGTAGTCATTGGTTAGGTGTCACCATGCAATTTTGTGCGTGCTTACGTGGTGTTAGGGCAGCTGATTTTAAAATTGGGTTTATTTAATTGGGGATAAATTGGCAGCAGTTAGGGTTTGTAATTAATTTTGTGCAATTGAATAGAAAGAAAGTTAGGGCAGCTGGAGTTGGAGTTCTTCACGTACATTGCCAACACGGAGCAGTTGTGGGTGTTGTTGTTCATGATCTTCTCATTTGTGTTGTTCTTGTTTACGGGTTGTGCTTAAGTCAGTGGTTGTTGGTGGTTCGCGGTTGGCGAGTTCTTCTTCCTTCTCAGTGGTTGTCTCGCTTTGGGGTTCGCAATGTCTTCGAATCACGGTTGTTCGTCTTGCACATGGGGGAGCTCTCGTGGTGGTTCATCCAGAGGATTGGTTGGAAGCCAAATATGTCATTGTGGGGAGGCTGTGTTGAGAGTGGCAAAAACAGTTAAGAACGAGGGGAAACAATTCTGGGGCTGCCCTAACTACAAGGTTTGTAGTTTAATGTTTGTGATAAATTATTTTTAGTTATTAATGAAAATTTTGTGGTTGGATACTTTGAACAGCGGACAAGAAATGAAGAACTTCAAGGATGCAATTTCTTTAAATGGCTTAATGAAGATTATGTAGATGATGCTGCTAGTACTATTGGAAGGCAAAGGAGGAAGATTAATATAGTGCATTAACTTCTTGTGGTTGGAAGGACACTAGATGTAGGCTTGGCCGAACCAGTATAAAAACTCAGTGTTTGATCTTTCTATCCCTACATTCTTTTATTCAGTCGACTTCTTTGTATGCAATCGACTTTGTTTCCGCTGCATTTACACGTCTTTTACCTTGCGTTTCAAGAAAGCTTTAAAGACATCACCTTTTGTGAAAAATATTTTAAAAGAACATTGTTTTTACATTTCACCAATTCACCCCCCCCCCCCTCTTGGTGTGAGAAATTGAGCCTTTGTATTTTAACATTTTGGAACACTGATTTGAATGTTTTAAATTTGGACTCTTTTATAGTTGCGCCTACGAGCTTGGATAGATACATCGTACATTGTCAATATGAATTCCTTACTACGAGTTAGACATGAAACATGCATTGGAAAAACTCCATTTAGATGGTGTTTAAACATTGTGGATCCTTTAGAGGTCAATTTAAAATTGTTGAAAGAGATGGTATGTCGGTGGGTTGGCCACCATCAATCGTTTAGAGTTAGCCAACATCTGGTGCGTTTCACTGTGGTCAATGTATTGATGACTTTAGGTTTAGGAGTAGGGGGTTTTGACGTGCCCTACGATGAACCAGTCGTTGGTAAAGTTGGTGAACCATTTAATTCAAAAACAACGATTTTGAAAGACCTTATAAATATGTTTAATGTGCTTGCAGTTAATAATGATATTGAGGTAGATGTGGTATGTCGTTTGTATATATTAGTTTGTTTTGTGGTATTTTATTTTCCTAGGAAGTCAAAATATGTTTCTATCACGCCTTGTTTAGTCTTAGATGACTTAGATAGTTTGTCTGATTATGATTGGACTAGTGTTGTACATACATATATTGTACATAGTCTAAATAGATGTAGTAAGAAAATACTATCTGGAGCGATTGCTGACTGATAAACAAAATTTTTGATCCCAGCAAAGGTGCCAAAAACTTGTTAAGACTCCGGCAAGTGTACCGAATTGTATCAAGTAATATAAAATGGTAAGACCAAGTATCGTATCCCAAAGGACACACGACCTAAATTGTTATGTGATTTATTGATTAAATAGTACTTGAAAACAAACTCTTTTAGGTTTAGAATGCAAATACTAAAAAGTAAATATGAAGGTTTAATACCCAATTTTGTCCCAGTTTGGTTCGGAAATCTCAATTTAGTCCCTCGTTAGAAAAGTAACTGTAATGGATCCTTACTTATAGATTTTGTGAGTCAAGTTAGTCCCTTTTGTTAAATATAAGCAAACAGAGTTAATGGGATGATGATGTGGTAGTAATTAGTGCTTAGGTGTCATTGTGTGCGTGCTTACATGGTATTAAACCTAAATTTATATATGAAATGGGGAAAACCCGAGGTTCCTGGCTCCTAAAAAAACGCATCCCCAGTCATTACTGTACACCCTCACACACCCACCTTCACCTCACTCGCTACTCACTTACGCTCATTCTCACTCTCTTACTCTTCTTCTTCGTCTCGTCTTCGTCATCTTCGTTTCAATCACACCTTCTTTTTCGTCCGGATTGTCGCCCGCGAAATCATTTCGACCGGATTGCTCTTCGACCGTAACCACCCCCAACAAACATAACCCAATCAACACACAGGGCAGAACAGATCCAACATTCACCCCTCACACTCAGATGTACACAATACACACTCGTCATTTTCAATCCCAGTAAAACATCGAATCAATCAATGCCAAATTAATCAGTAAATAAATTTAAAAAATGAGAAAAAGAGAGGGAAGAATGCTTCGGTCCGGTGGTGATGCTGGAGACGAAAGAACCCTTGAAAGAGAAATAGGAGAGCCCATCGCGGCAGCCTCGGTGGCGGCAGTTTCCGCCACTGTGGTGGCGGTGACTATGGACGGAGAAGGGAGAGAACTTCCCGCGTGCGACGAGCGACGGAGGAGGAGAAATTTCGCCTCGACTGGCGACGACTCTGGTGGCTCGCGGCTGCTAGTCGGGTGGAGGTTTGGACGTGCGATGAAGACGAACCCCTCCCTTGGTTGCCGGTGTCGGAGAGAGCAAACGGGATCGGAGAAGCAGTGGCACGGTGGCTGGAGTTGACGAAGCAGTGGCGCGGTGGCCGGTTTGGCAGAGGGCTTTTCGCGGTAGACAGAAGGAGAGTGTGTCGGCCTCACGCATGAAGAAGAGAATGCAGCGGCGCCGCGGTCAGCAGTGGTTCCGGTGGGGCCTGAGGTCGAAACAACGCAGTATCGGCGGTGGCTCCGACAGGTGGGAGGGGAGCGTCGACGAAACCATGGCCTGGTGTTTGTTTGTCCATGAGAAAGTAAGGGTTTCCGTTTTGTGTTGAAGAAGAGGAGATGAATTAGGGGTAAGGGCAACTTTCTTGGCTTCTTTTGTTTGAAGTAGGGGTAAGGGCAGCTAACTTGACTCACAAATGTACAAGTAAGGATCCATTACAACTACTTTTCTAACGAGGGACTGAATTGAGATTTCCGAACCAAACTGGGGACAAGATTGGGTATTAAACCTAAATATGCATGTAATTTGATCAACTAGACAAAAGTGCAAAGATGAACGGGTTTGATATTATGGAATGAATATGTTGTTGGGGTTAGATTTCACCTAGTTTACTCTCATGTATATGTGAATTCTACTTCTCCATTAATGTTAATGTCACTCTCTAAAACACTTAAAACTCAATTCCTCGGCGAAGAAAGTCTATCCTTAACTATTAGTTCATACAATTCCTAGCATTCCTAATAATTAATTCTGAAGAACAGAAGCTTAAGATAACCAGAACTCATACCCTCATTTTTTAGCAATACTGCTTCTGGGAATAATTCTCTAGATCATGACTTGTAATCTACCTTCCGGTACTCATGCAAATCATACATCATGCTAAAGAATGATTTAAACGAAGCAAGCATTACACAAAGAAGAATTACTCTAAAAATTAATGAAAGAAGCAAATAATATCAAGAATCAATTCAATACATGAGACTTTACAAAGGTTACATCATCCCCAACAACAAATAGAGTATAGTTCACCATTAAAATGATGAAACTAGATGAACAATGGATAAAGAATGAAAGATAGAACCCTAGAAATTGAAGATAGGAGCTTCCGCATCCATTTCCGCCTTGGAGGAAGTGAAAAGTGTGTTTTTGAGTCTATTCCATCCAAAGATACAAACCCTAGGACGTCCAAGTCCTTAAATAAAACATAAAAATAACAGAAAATAAGTCTAAGCCCACAAGATTGGCGCTCAACGCCCCACTTATGGTTAGAGCTGTCAATTTGACCCATGACTCCGGGGCTAGCCCTAACCCACTCTTGAAAAAGCCCCATCTTAAGAAGCCCCTCAAATGGGGGCCAAAAAAAAGTCCCAACCCCTAAAAGCCCCCTCTCAAGGGGGTTAGGGTCAGGGTTAAGGTGGGTTTAGCCCACTAAAAAAATTTTGGAAACTAAACTTCAACATTCTGATAATAATTATTAAAAGTACTAAATTTTATATTCATGTAATTGATTTCTTCTTACAAATTATTAAATAAAACTAATTAATTATAGTATAATAGAATATTTAATATTCAAAATAACTACTTTTTTAAATAATTAAAAACAATTACAAACCACACACTTAATTTTATACAACTAAATAGTATTACAAATTTCTTTTTGCTAAAATATTATAAAGATGTTTAATTTTGTTGTCAATTTTAATACAATTATGTCTTATATTGCAGACACCAATTATTAGAAAATTATATATAATTAGTAATATCAAAATAACCCAAGGAGAGATAATAACATATTAAATTAATTTAGTATTTGCACTGTTTTTACAGTTCTTAAAAAGAATCACTGTTTTTGTTTCCTCGACTTCTAAAATATCACTCAATCTGTTTTTAATTATTTAAAATTAAAAATAATTCAAAATTTTTATTATCTAAAATTTTTGGATCAAAAATAATATTAATATTTTATGTGTAAATTAAACTTATGTTTTATTTTATTTTTTTCTCTCTGATAATCTTTTCTCCAAATCACCATAAGATATATTATAAAAAAGAAAATTAATTTATTAAAAATTTATAAAACAAAGAAAATTTTAAATAGACGTAAAGTACTAAAGAATGACAATGTTATAGTTTTTCAATTTTTTAACTAACACATTAAATAATTTATTTTTAACTTTCAATTAGAACACATAACATAAATGTATGTTTATGTTTATGACATTTAAAATGTAAACATTTTGAGTGAGTAGTACGACGAGATTGAATCCTATGGACAAATACAACTGTAGCCTGCATAAGGTTTATGAGTTTTTTCTTTTTACTTATTATTTATGTTATGAGCATGATTTGTTGAGTATAAAATGAAAAATAAAATTATTTATATTCAATTTCTTTTTCAATAGCTTTCTAAGAAAATAAAGAAGCCTTATTTTTTTTTTAAAAATTAAGAGCTTCAATTACAAAAAATCTTCTCTTAAATTTCAATTAGGATAATTTTAGATAGAAAGTTAATTTCTGACTTATAACCTATAAAAAACGAAATTAAATATTTAAATTTCAAATTTATAAAATGACTCTTTAATTATATACTTAGAGAATCTAACTCAATAAATATTGTCATTTTGTTTTTGTTTCTTGATTCTAGAACTCTCCTCCTATAAAAATTTCAATTTATTTTCTATAGTAACTATTTTTGTAACAGATTAACAGTTAATTATATTTTTTCTTGTATTCAAAATGATCATTTTTTCTAAAAAAAAGGCCCATGGGTTGGCCCTGTCCCATAGGACTTTTGAAGAAATTTTGGCCCTGTGTACTTTTTCTACAAGGGGTTTTTTGGCCCTATAAATTTTTTTCGGCCCCAACCCACGTGGGTTAGGGTCAAATCATGTAAGGAGGGCCAAATTGACGGGTTTACTTATGGTGCTCAGCGATGTGCGGTTCAAAAGTTACGTTCAGGGTAAGCTCAGAAGGCAAGCAAGCGTGGTACGTCTCGTCATAGTTGCGCTCAACGCCCCTGAAAAAGGTGCCCAGGCGCGAGCCAGGGGTATCCTACGCTGAGGGCTCCAGAAAAGGGCAGCCAAGCATGAGACAACGTGCTCTAGCGCTAAGGGCCCCTAAAGTGGCACTCAGTGCTGTTTGCAATCACCATTTTATGCTTTTCCATCTCTTCCCGAGTTTCAACTCCTTCCTACTTCAACTTCTTCTTCCAAATCAACCCAATCCCGGTTAAAAATAATGAAATCTAGCACAAAACCATCAAATTCCCCTTCAACTCTCTTTACTCATCAAAACCATGATTCCAAGCTAGTTTCTAAGTCAAAAATAGTGTTTTTAGTATCAAATAAAGGTATTTTCAACCGTTATCACAACCTCAAACTTAGAACTTTGGTTGTCCTCAAGAAAACAAAATGTAACTTAGCTTTCAACCAATCCATACAATGGTTCTAACACATTTCAAACTTTTTCTTTCAAGACAAATAATTGCTCAAATCAGCTTATCGTAAAGAATATCAGTTAAGATGAATAAATCTCGTGATTCAATTGAGCTCATTGTGGTGCTCATATACTAACAAAATATTCATCAGATGCTATACTCATGAATTATCAACCAAGCAAAGATGAAATCATGCATACATGGAACTATTCCTCACCAAGAAAAAGTGTTTCTCTCAAACACACAAGTGTATATAGAGGTGACTCATGCACTCTACTATCACAATGTCACATAAATCAACTTTGCCTTTCATTTAACCACAATCAATCAACTCACAAGCAAGTATCATCACAAGGGCTTTTCTATGGCTTGTAATGTGGGTGGGCTAAGAAGAATAATTGGTTTTTTCGGATCACAAAATCCTTGAGTTAGAAGAGTAATTCATAATTTCATCATCACAATCTCTTTTTTCAAGAAACCATTCTTACTTCTTCCCAACTTTCCCTTGCATTGAGCTTTTCTTTTGCTTTCTTTTCTTTTTATTTTGCTTTTCATTTACTCAACACTTAGCTCAATGCTTATTTATTTTCCCTTTTCAAATTTTCCAATAACCCCAAACTTGAACCTTTATCAATACCACACAAATATTCTCAACTTAACTCAAGGTAAAGATTTTCAACAGGGGTTTTCAAAACCTGTTTAAAGCTAAAGGTTCAAAGGATAGAACACATTATGGTCTCTTTTATTGGGCTAGAATCATGCATTGGCTAAAAAGGGATAACAACAGATGACCTTCATCATATGACACATACAAGCAAGTGATTCAATCATAGAAACCTGGGCAAAGTCATTCATACTTTCAAAGTAATAGCAATCATTCCCAAAGATTCTAGAGTTCAAACCTCACATAGGCTAATTCAAGTTCCAACATTTAGATAAACGTCTTGCTTAGTAACATAATCACAATTCATGCATCTGTTTCACAATATTATGAGCAACCACCTATATATCAGCATCATGCATCATCTCAACATCAATCAATATAATCAGCATCATAAAGCAACATTCATCACAAACATCATTACATTATGATCACGAGTTGATCACTAGGCTGACCGACCAAGCCGATCACCAGGTAGACCATTAAGTCGACCACCAGACTGACCGACTGTAATACCCTAATATTTTAAAGAGTATTACTTTTAGTAGAGACTAAATTAACTTATCTTCTATAAACAATCCAACTTTATTTCAATTCTCCCAAAGTACAATACCAAGCTTACAAACTTCAAACAATATAGTCTTCACCACTTAACATAAATTCGAATTTCAACTTATAAGTTTTACACAACATAATTTTTCCAATACAAATTTATTCTTTTTACAAAATATCCCTGAAAGTTTTTCCCCGCATCTCTCTCATCTCTAAGCTTTTTCAACCGCATCTGCAACATTATCTATTCACATATAACATGAGTTATATGATCATAGCACAAACAAATAAGGGTAAGCCAACCATATCATATCAATCATTAAACTTGTAATAAAAATAGTTCAATCATGTATTTCTACAATTACTAAAATATCATTACCCCGATGTCATTAATTCATCATTATCAAAATCATCTTCCTCAATTTCATAAACCTTACAATTTTACCATGCTTACTCACGAAGCCTTATGGTCAGACCGCTCTCTGCCCGCTTCCTTAAGCCTCACCTGTACACTATGTCTTACTCTCTGAAGCCTTATGGTCAGACCTCTCTCTGCCTGCTTCTATAAAACTTATGAATCACATATTTATGTCAAAGCCTTATGGTCAGACCACTTGCTGCCTGCTTTCATAAACCTCAGGTGTTACTTTGCTCATATCAAGCTCTCATGGTATAAACCGAACATACTACTTCCCGTAGGAAACATCATTTCATAAGCAATGATTTCTTATATCCACTCCAACATTTCATCAAATCAACATTTCATACCCTCTTATCCACTCCAACATTTCATCAAATCAACAATTCATAACCTCTTCTCCACATAACTCAATCATGTTCATTCTCTAATCATAATTTGACAATAACCTATTTTGGTGTCAATAAATTAAACATATTGTCAGATATCATACTTCATATTATAAACTCATTTTGACCATAACGAGTATAACTCAACATATTTTCACCAATCAAAGATTCATAGATCATCCAAAACATTTCAACATATCTTAGCAACTACATAATATAGTCTGAGCTCGATGTAACGATAAATAAAATATATGTGAAGTTTTTACCATGATAACTTTATGCATCTACAGTTGACTTATTTTATTTTATTTTCATCCTAATAGAGATCTTTCTTTACCCCAATTGGTCATCGGAGAGGACCCAGATGTCTGAACGCATCAAACTCACATTCGACGCCAGCACATATGACTAGTCACAACTGACTGGACCAAGCCAGGGCTGCTCTATGATCAGGGATGTGCCAACTCAGGTTTTTAAGGTTCCTCTATCCTACTAACAAAGGGAGGCCCTCAATAATTAACAATTTATTTATTTAATTTATCTACCTTGTTTTCTCATGCTCTAAATCTTAAAATGCCTAATTTTACTTTCTCTCACAACAACCTCAAACAGTATCTGTATATCTATTTAATACCCATATACAAGCTATTACAGAACCCTTATTCCAAACCTTCCAACAAGATCAATTTTAGCCAACAAACTCATTCAATAAATTCATCACAATAAACATCCATAATAGAATTCATACAAGATAATTATAAACAATTAACAATAATAAAACATTACTATAAATGGTCATAGAAGAATACAATATTTGACAATCATAAAAATAATCTTAATATAAAAATTCATGGGGAAACAAGAAGTTGAATCTGGAAGAGCCGGTTAGACAACTTCTAATCCATCCAACAATACAATATAATTAAATAACAAGAAAAATACATGTCTGGGGAAATAAGAAGTTGAATCTGGCAGAGCCGGTTAGACAACTTCTAATCCTTCCAAAAATGCAATAAAATAAATAAGTAAAGCAATAAATAGTTTGAGGAAACAAGAAGTTGAATCTGGCAGAGCCGGTTAGACAACTTCTAATCCTTCCAAAAATGTAATAAAAATAAATAAGGAAGGAAATAAAAAGTTTGGAGAATCAAGAAATTGAATCTGGCAGAACTGGTTAGACAATTTCTAATCCTTCCAAAATACAATCAAAATAAATAAGGAAAACAATAAAATGTTTGGGGAAACAAGAAATTGAATCTGGCAGAGCCGGTTAGACAATTTATAATCCTTCCAAAATACAAAAATAAACCACTAATAACATACAATTGGCATAACATAATCAACATCACATTTTACAACTATCACACTTGGATATTAACACAAAAGCATACTCTCATTTAAAATTCAAGATCATACAGAAACAAAATACTCCATATTCAAGATTTAAAATCAGACAAAAGAAAAATATAGCATATTCAAGACTCAAGATAATACAAAAAGAAATACTCAAAGTTAGCTTCCCTTACCTCTATTACATACTTAATCTCCTCGCTCTCTGAAAACTTCCAGAATATCCCCTTTGAAATTAGAAATTCTTCCAACTCTCTTCTCTAAAAAATTTTCTAAGTTCTTTGGTGTAAATTTTCAACCTTCCCCTCTTGGCTATTTATAGCAAAAAATTTTACTATTCATTTTTTACTATTCATTTTAACTATTCATTTTTTTATTCATTTTACTATTACAAAAATAATTTTTTATTTGCAATTTGATAAATTCTGATCTCAAAGCTACGTGGAACACTTATCTTTTCCAAATATTATTTATTTATTTTTTTTATTACTATTCACTTTTTACTATTCACAATTTACTATTCACAATTTACTATTCATCATTTTTTTTAGCATTTAACTTACAAATATTTTCAAGGATCTTACAATCTCCCCAACAACAATTATTTTCGCCCTCGAAAATTATTTATTTAAACAAAGACTATTTAAAAAAAAAATTACTTACAAAAGAGATATGAATATTCCTTTATCATAAATTCTTCCAATTCCCAAGTCATTTTCTGTGTGTCTTCATTCCAAAGTACCTTTACCGTGCGAATATCCTTCCCTCTTATTCAAGAACACAATCATTCTCCTGTTGATGATAAACACAAGGTAACGAGCTAAGTCTTAATCTAAAGGGAAAAAATGAAGAGTTGTTATCATAGAATAATTCACATTCCAATCCAAATTACTGCTAACAAGCAACATTTATGATTTCAATAACCCAGTGTCCCAACATTCAACCAACTAAAGATGATAAACTATGCAGAAAACTTTGGAAAAAACTAGTATGTATACATTAAGGTTGAACTTGTCATTAGAGTGATCCAAACATGTTACTAGAGTGATACATTAAAAACACATGCAATCAACTAAAGTATAAACTTACTTATTGAGAAGAAAACTTAGAAATCCATGTAGGAAGCAGACAAGGTGTGTTGTTCAAAGCATCCTATGATGTTTCCTTAGAAATCCTTGACAATATTTTTCTTACTCCAACCAGGCTCTTCAAATATTAATCTCTGCATATTGCTTATCCGTTATGTATATATCTAAATATTAATCATAAGTGCCAAGGAGACAAAGACATTCAACCTTTCTTTGGCAAACCATGCACAAACATATGGGTTATGCAATGCTCATCCTTGAGTTTCTCTTAAAATATTGTTAACTTTTTCATATACTGAAATTGAAATTGTGTGTAGCACTTACCTCTTCAAATAGCCTTTAGAAAGAAATATAGTATAATCTACTCTTTGGCATGCTTATATGATCATATATAACTCATTTAAACACAATCCGATACTATAATATTTGAAAATACAACAATTTGAACTACAATTATTGATTCGAAAAACAAAAATATTGTGATACCTTCGAAAGATGATGACAGAGTATGGTAAGTGAGAAAGCATGCTTCCAATTCCTTTTCATTGTTTCGACTTGGGACAATATAAATTGGGTACCTATTCAATGATGAAAACTCAGTATAACATTTATGTACCATGGAAATTAACAAAGGCTAATCATATGATAGAAAGTAACATAAACAAGATAAGATGAACTTTGCCATGAGATCAACCACATTATCACATTTAGAATGGTTTCCATACATAATCCAGCATATACTTCCAATATGAATCATGCATTATTCTTCTTCCAACCTATCAATCAAGGCATACAAGATTAAGGGTACAAATTAGAATGAATAATTGAGAAAAATGTAGATCATTTTTATATATAATAGACTTCAAAGTAGCCACAACTGCCTCTTTTGTTGACTTTGTTAATTTAGACATGGTCTTGCTCTATAGCATTTGCTCTTCTTCCATGTGGAGGATACATGTAGTAAGCAAGCAACAAATCAATAATTACATCAGATCTAAATTTTATATGCAATTTGTTTTAGAAGAATTAGAATTGACATGGGTACAATGAGGTATTAAGTTGTTCTGTAAGATACAGTAAAATATCTATAATCTCCATCATCCAAAGTTACAAATAGTTAGTTTATGAGTGCACCTTCTCCGGGAACTTCTCACGGTTCATTGATGCTTCAAAATAGTCTCCAAAATCTGTGTAAAATCTTCCCACTGCAAAACATCACAAATATTTGACGCCCGAAAAACATAACTAGTGACAATATACCAAAATTTCTTTATCAAATGCTACCTAAACCCTAGGTATTTTTAACATACAAGACAAATCAGCATCACCAAAGGAAGAAATAGAGAAAATAAAAATAACCAACTTGATATTCGATGATAATTCGAGAAAACAGGGCAAGAATTTGAAGAAGCACATAGAACGGGCTTGGAGCATTCCAATTCGAACAATATGCGTGCATCCTCAGTCTGGTGGACAAAAACCTTCTCCTTCGCAACCATAAAAAAGTGGTCACTGGGCGCATTGAACTTGACCAGAGTAAGTTCCTTGTTGAGGCGCAAGCATCAGTTGCAGCGGCCGCGGACGAAATTGACGACGGCAAGGCAATTGTCACGGGCAACGGTGATGGCGCGTTGATTGGACGAATGTAGGGCGAGGTCGTTGATAGCAGCATTGCGGTGGACGGAGACCATGGTAAAAGCCTTCCGCGCTCCACACCGATCATCTACTTTGACTTCGCTGGTTCGAACTTTTCCGATCTGGTCCAGTCTCCGGTTAAGTGCAGTCATGAAGTCCTCCCTTTTTTTTCTTTCTCGCATTCTCTCACAATCCTAACCCTAACACGCACACGAAGAGTTCCTCTTTCAAAATCAAATGGGCGACCTGACAAATTCAAATCTGAGAGAGGACCCTAATGCAGCAGCTCCCTTCATTGAAACGCACAGTTTCATTTATTTTTTTACCAAACCAGCGCATGCAAATGACAAATTTACCCTTGATGACATTGACGGTGAATGGGCCCTACTGCGTGTCAAATGAATGTCATTCACTTAAACCGTGTCAAAGAATCATTTTTGATGAGAAAAACTCCATTTCCCGCTATTCCACAGCTCCTTCGAGGTGGGACTTCTTCCAACCAATGGCTGCTCTGACCTCTCTCTCCCTCTCTCTCCGTCCCCTCTCTCTCCGCCGCACAACAACCTCCGCTACACTTTCTTCACTCCCAGGTACGTCACCACCCAACCAATCCACGCCATTTCGCATTCACGTTTATGGCATTTCACGCACGTGCTGTTTTCAGGGAGAACCCATGGGTCTACAACCAAAGCGCCTCGCAGAAGAGCTAGGCGAATCGAAGGTCCTAGAAAAAGCATGGAGGACTCGGTTCAACGCAAGATGGAGCAGTTTTACGAAGGCTCTGATGGGCCTCCGCTTCGCGTTCTTCCCATTGGTGGTTTGGGGGAGATTGGGATGAACTGCATGCTCGTCGGCAACCATGACCGCTATATCCTCATCGACGCCGGTGTCATGTTTCCAGAGTAAACCCTTCGTCTTCTCTGTGTTACCGTATTTTGTGGCCAAATCAAAATTAGTGACACCACTTCTATTGCATTGTGCTGCGCTTCTTCAGCTATGACGAGCTTGGAGTTCAGAAGATTATACCTGACACCACGTTTATACGAAAGTGGAGCCATAAAATTGAGGCGCTTGTCATAACACACGGTCATGAAGATCATATTGGTGCATTGCCTTGGGTAATGCTTCCTTCTCTGTGCTTCTTAAACCAATTAGAGTTTCTTTCGAAAAACTGCCTGGCCTTCTGGGAGCTGAAAATAAGAAGAGTGAACTCTTGCACATGTTAATGTGTTAAAACTGGCTTATGCACAGATTAATTATTGAAACTTCTATTATATTAACTTTTTTTTTTCTATTTTTATATTTTATAAATAATGGCTTTACGGCTATGTAGAAGTTTATTTCTTTTATTTTTCTCTCTCTTTGAAGTGTCTATGGAGAAATTTATCAACTGTGACCCTTAATAATATAAAAGATGTTTTACTGAATTGTGGGCCTTGCAACTTGGTAGTTATAACTTACAAGGCTGTTTCTGTTCAATTTGTGTAACGTGATTGTGGACTCCACTGACAATCGACTATCACTTCACATTTTGGAATTTAATTTTTTGTTAGGTTTTTTTAAGGGAGTATTTTAAGTATTTGTTGCTTATTTTTAGGAAGTTACGTATGGAAGTTGTTTTATTCCCCCCTATGTATAGTGCAGCTATTAGGCAGCAGTTATCCTTTTGCTGTTGCAGTTTGTGATGTGATGTAAGGCATATATATTACCAAACCAGTATTGTTTAATATTACAGTTGATTTCTCTACTTTCTCTATTTTACTCTTCCCGACATTTGGTATCAGATGCTCTATTAGGGGGGCTGGTTGGAATTAGAAACAACAGTATCTGTGAGTGTAGTGTTTGAAGCATGACAGAAGATAGCTGTTTTATGCAACTAGTAATTCCAAAGTTTGATGATCATTATCATCATTAGGCAATGCTTATGGAAAACATTTTTCGTTCAAAACAGTTTTGGAGTTTGGTGGAAGATGGCGTTCCTGCAACAGAGGATGTTCCTCTCACAAAAGTAAAGAAGAAAAACATTGATGATGCAAGGTTCAAAAATTTGAAAGTAAAGAACTACCTTTTTTAAGCTCTAGAGTGTTGTTTTCAAGAAACTATCCTAAAGAAGGATACAACAAAAGACATTTGGGATGCCATGAGACAAGGTTCCACTAGAGTTAAGCATGTATATTTGCAAACCCTTCCAAAGAATTTGAAGTTATGCAGGTGAGTCTATGAATGAGTATTTTGCTCAAACGCTTACCATAACCAACAAAATGAAAGCAAATGAAAATAAACCCGGATGTTGAAGATGTTGAAAAGATCTTGAGATCAATGGCACCCAAATATGATTATGTTGTGTTATGCTGAACTGTCAAAAGGTACATTTACCTTGGCCATGGATGAGTTGCAAAATAGTCTTCTTGTTCATGAACAGTGAATAAGTTCTGATGTTGACGAGGAACAAACTTTGAAAGTTACTTATGTTGATCAATCTAGAGGAAGGGGAGGTCATAGTACTTTTAAAGGAAGAGGTCGAGGAAGAGGTAAAAGAAGAGGAAGACAAAAGTTTGATAAAACCACAATAGAGTGTTACAAATGTCAATTGTTTGGTCATTATTATCAATGTGATTGTCCAAGCGAGGAAAATGATCAAGTAGTAAATTGTGTAGAAGGTGAAGAAGAGGTGTTGCCGATGGCCCACTTGGAGTTGCAGAAAACCAATGAAGAGAACACATGGTTCCTTGATTCAAGTTGTAGTGATCACGTGTGGAAAAAAAGAGTACTTTTCAGATTTTGATGAGAACTCTAGAGATTTTGTAAAACTAGGCAGCAATTCCAGTTTGAAGGTAAAAGGAAAAGGAAATTTGAAGTTACTAGTCACTGACATTGTGCCATCATCGCAAGAGTGTTTTTTGTGCCAGAGTTGAAGAACAATTTGCTGAGTGTTGGCCCATTACAAGAAAAGAGACTCGTAATTGTGGTTCAACATGAAAAATGCGAGTTGTACCATCCAAAGCGAAGTTTGATTATGGAAACAAAATGTTCGTACTACATGCAGTGTTTTAGTGACTTACATTTGCTTGTTTTACCAAAACTGTAGAAGATGTTGTGCAGCTTTGGCATTGTAGGAATGGATATTTAAGCTTCAAAGATCTCCAGATTCTATATCAAAAACAAACGGTGAATGGTTTACCATAGTTAAAGTCACCCTTAAAGTTGTGTAGAGATTGTTTAGTGGGAAAACAACACTGAGATTCAATTGAAAGGAGGGATAGAAGTGCACCAATTTGGATGCAAGATTATGAAACTGGAGAAGGCTTGTCAGATGAAGAGAATGTAGCATCTTTGCTAGTGTTTGCTGCTGCAGCTGCTGATCCAATTTATTTTGGAGATGTTGTCAAGTGTGACTAGTGGAGAAGGGTCATGAATGCTGAAATAGAAGCAACACAAAAGAATGGCACATGGTGAAGTTAGTAAAGGTCTGCCTTGTGGTGAAAGGTTATCCTCAAAAGTATGGAGTAGATTATACAAAAATGTTTGCACTTGTAGCACATCTAGACACTATTCATCTTGTGATAGCATTAGCAACCTAGTAACGATGGACCATATATCAGCTGGATGTAAAATCTGTGTTTTTACATAGTAACATAAATGAAGCTGTCTTTGTGGAACAGCCGTGTGGATATGTTGAAAGAGAAGCGAGCAAAAGGTTTATAAGTTGAAGAAGGTACTTTATGGCCTTAAACAAACATCCGATGCCTGATGAGTATAGAAAGTTATTTTATGAAGGAAGGATTTGAGAAGTGTGAATATGAGCATACTTTATTCATCAAGATAAAAGAAGGTGGGGAAATTTTAATTGTTTGTTTGTATGTTGATGATCTGATTTTCACAAGGAATGACGAGTTGTTGTTTATACAGTTAAAAAATTCCATAAAACATGAGTTTGACATGACAAATATGGGTAAAATGAGGTATTTTTTGGGTCTTGAAGTCATACAAAAATTTGATGGAATTTTTCTTAGTAAAAAAGCTTTACTGTGGAAGTGCTGCACAGCTTTAGTGTGGCAAAAAAGCAATTTTGTGAGAAATTCAATGGTTCCAGGCACAAAACTTCTGAAGGATGAAAATGGTGTCAAGGTGGACAAGACTTACTTTAAATAAATCAAATTGTCCAATCTAATGTATCTCACAGCTACTTGACCTGATAGAATGTTTACTGTGAGGCTTATCAGTAGGTATGGAGAATCCTACTAAGCTTCACTTACAAGCAACGAAAAGGGTGCTTAGGTATTTTGAAAGGAACAACAGATTTTAGAATTTTCTGAAGGAAGGGAGGAAATTGTGAAATTGTTGGTTATACTGACAGTGATTATGTTGGGGATTTGGAAGATAAAAAGAGTACTTCAGGCTGTGTTTCTAATGGTTTCAGGAGCAGTATGTTGGTCTTCCAAGAAGCAACCAGTAGTTAGTCTCTCAACTACAGAAGCTGAATTCATTGCTGCAGCCTCTTGTTCTTGTCAAGCAGTTTGGTTGAAGCGAGTGCTAGGAAAACTAGACCAAACGAGCAAGACAACTGTCCTTCATTGTGATAATACTGCAATTAAGCTTTCAAAGTATCCTGTTATGCATGGTTGCAGCAAACATAGATATGTATTTCATTTTCTTCGTGAGTTTATAAAATCTGGTGATGTGAAGATGGTTTATTGTGACACAAAGGAATGATTAGCAGATATAATGACTAAACCATTCAAACATGACACCTTCTTGAAGCTTAGGGGACTTTTAGGAGTATGTTCTGAAACTGAACTGATGTAAACTGAATAATTGATAACATTCAATTTAAGAGAAGAATTGTTAGGTTTATTTTAAGGGTGTATTTTGAGTAACTGTTACTTATTTTTAGGAACTTAAGTATGGCCGTTGTTTTATTTCCCTACTATGTATAGTGCAGTTATGCGGCAGCAGTTATCCTTTTGCTGTTGCAGTTTGTGATGTGATGTAAGACATATATATTGCCAAACTAGTATTGTTCAATATTACAGTTGATTTCTCTTCTTCCTCTGTTTTGGTCTTTCTAACATTTTTTGCATTTTCTTGGACACTTTTTATCCCTTCAGTTTGGAGACTATCAGATTATGATTCCCCCCCCCCCCCCCCCCTCTAATCCCTCTATATCTTCAGTGGTATATTATAGAGTTATTTATTTACACATTTTTTTAGAGGGGGAATTCTTACTAAAAACACTTGGAGAGCTCTTTTTAGCTATTGCTTCCCCCCACTCTTGCTACTCTAAGAGTATTTCCTACTGCAATGAGCTTCCTATATCATGAATCCGTGTGTAGCAGAGCAACTATTTCTATATGGGTATCACAGATACAAGAATAATTACAAGAACGTACAATTACCCTAATTTAGATAATCACAATGATATGATCTGCCCTATTTACAATATTACTATAATTACAAGAACAACTATTTCTATATGGGTATCACAGATACAAGAATAATTACAAGAACGTTCAGTTACCCTAATTTAGATAATCACAAGGATATGATCTGCCCTATTTACATTATTACTATAATTACATATTTCCTATGCTAGATTTCAAGATGCCTTTCAAGATATTCTTAGTTATTCTTGCCACAATAAAAATTGATGTTCATAGGTGTCAATTTGTTTGTTATTGACAAGTGATTCTAACCAATTATTGATACTTCATAACAATGTTTATTGTTCTTTCCTTTTGTCTATTGTTAACTTAACTTACATTGGTTTGTCAGGTCATCCCAGCATTGGATTCCAATACACCAATTTTTTCATCTTCCTTTACAAAGGAGGTATCTGACTAGAAATTTTCTTGAAATAAGTCAACTTGTTAATTTGTTCAGTTTATGTGTGGATTGAAAATATTAAGGCATAGTAAGCGATAAAAGTCGGATCTTAGTGTTAACATTATCATGAAGTTGATTAACTAGTGCTTTAATTCTTCATTTTGTGTTACTGTAATTGATATTTGTTATTTACAGTAAAAAATTGGTACACTTTCGTCAAAATATTCTTTCAGATCAGATTAAAAAATGTGTTCTTTGTGTTGTTTATTTTGTATGGTCCAGAGAAGATAAAAGTTTTCTTTTTAACAGCTTATAAACAAACGTTTGAAGGAACATGGTATTTTTGTTCCATCTAGACTCAAAGTATTTAGAATGAGGAAGAAGTTTGTGGCTGGGCCATTTGAGATAGAACCTATCAGGGTGACCCATTCTATTCCTGATTGTTGTGGATTAGTTCTTCGCTGTTCTGATGGTACTATTCTTCACACTGGGGACTGGAAGGTCAGTATTTTACTTTTACATCTCCGAGCGTTGACCCTCTCTTTTATTTAGCTTAATCTCCTGTTGATTCAATAGATTGATGAGACACCATTAGATGGGAATGTTTTTGATCGTGAAGCCTTAGAGGAACTCTCTAAAGAGGGAGTAACATTGGTAAGTCACTTGGATATTTGCTAATTGCTCCTCGATCTTGGTTTTGAATAATTTATCATGGGCTTATCCCTAGATTAACATTAGGGATTTGAAGATTGAGGGGCTTTAATAGTCTTGTAATTGACATTTCTAACGGGTCAGGTGTATACTTACAATTATGGTTTGTGGTGTTCTCTGAGTAGTGCCTTATATATTAAGCTTAATATGGCTTTCATGGCTAGTCCTGGACTTAAAGGAGAGCATGTTTCCACATTCAAAATTTCAAATTGTATTCCATTGGTAAATAATAGGCTTTTTAAATTAGCAATATTATTGTAGTTCAGGGATGTTCTTTTCAACATTTTTTCTCCCCTTCTACTCATTATTGTTAGAAAGATATTTTTCCATATTTTTGTTCTGCTCTGTTTAATTTTACTATTATATATTTGAAAATGAATAGTATTAAATGTCATGTTAGATGCACATCGGTTTATATTTAGTATGACCATGCAGACAGTTTTCTTCTTTTTTGGTTAGATCAAATATGTATCTCTTCCATCTTTTTCCTTTAATGTTGACAAAAGATAGAAACAATGTTTGCTCCGGACATTACATACAGATGATGAGTGATTCAACAAATGTACTCTCACCTGGTAGGACAATCAGTGAATCAGTTGTGGCAGATGCATTGTTGAGACATATTTCAACTTCTAATGGAAGGGTCATCACCACCCAATTTGCATCAAATTTACATCGGCTCGGGAGTGTGAAGGCTGCTGCTGATTTAACTGGCAGAAAGTTGGTAATGTTCTCCCTGTTTAGTATACTTAAATGCAATCAGAATTGACTTATTTAGAATGACAAAAATATTAAGAGATTTTAACTGTTATCAGGTATTTGTTGGCATGTCCTTAAGGACATACTTAGATGCAGCTTGGAAGGATGGAAAGGCTCCAATTGATCCATCCACTCTGGTATTAAATGTTTGAACTTTGCTGCTGAAATTAGAGAACTAGTAGTTAAAAGAAAAGAGAGAGATTGAGAACTTGTATTCTGTTCTTGATATTTTTTTGTACCTTCAATTGAAGAGATCAGTTATATACTAGTCAGCTTTCAAAGCTTGAGAGAATAACTCTATTACTCTTACAAGAGCTGCAGAATTCTGCGTAATTCATGAGAGATTGATTTCAGCGCCATAAGTATAGTGCATACCAGCATGTTTTATTAACTAGGTTGTTAGCAGAAAGTCAGTGAAAGCATGTTTTGGCTTTTTTAGAATCTGGAAAAATCTAATGCTGATCAACTTGATTTATTAATTTTATATTTGAAGAAGTTCGTTGCAAGAAGATTAATCTTGACTTCTGAATTTTTCCTAATTATTGAAAGGTTCCACCTGGTCATCTAAATACAGTATTTGTTTTTTTAATCTCTGATGAACTACTTGGTTCTCCCTCCTTTGTCACTGAATTCAAAACTCATCTTTCAGAATATGCACTTTTGGACTTCCAAGACTAGAAGACTTTCATGTTAGATGGTTTGTTACAATTATTAATATAATTCTTGGGCTGTTGTACTTTACCAGCTTGAACTTTATGGCAAGTGAGTTTTTTGTCACCATCAATCACAACATCTTTGTTAGAATTTTCTCGAAGTATTTATTGGTTACTTTAATACCTCGTGAGCCAATAACTATTTTTTTAATTGTATGATTCTAATGAGTTGCATGTTGTTTGGATAATTGTGTCCTGTTTATTCATTATTTGTTTGTGTTTATAAATTTATATTCAAAACTATTCATCTTTATCCATGTATATAACAGCTTTTGTGAGTCTCACGTCTCTTGCCCTGCATTTCGTTATTTCTAATTATACATAAGGTGAAAGCAGAGGATATTGATGCTTATGCTCCAAAGGATCTACTAATTGTAACAACAGGTTCTCAAGTACGTTATTTCAATATCCTTAAAAGAGTGGCTAATTTCATGAATTATAAACATTGACATGACCATATTATGTACTGTTGTGTCAGGCAGAACCTCGTGCTGCCTTGAACCTCGCATCATATGGAAGTAGTCATGCTTTCAAATTAACCAAGGAAGATCTTGTTTTGTATTCAGCTAAGGTATGAGAAAATATTGTATTATTTATTTGTTTTTATGACTTTATCTAAATGCCAAGATTTCTGTAGTATAGTTAAATGTCTGTGTCTAGCGAATTGATATCAGTATTTGAAACATAATAGTATACTATTTTTAGGCAGCTCATTCTAGTAACATGTTGGATTTTTCTGCATGACCTTTCTCTGTGTCAATATCTGATTTTATTTTTACTGTAAGAATACATTACTTTTTTATCAACAAACAAGTTTATGTTTTTACTCTGATTCTAAATTAATATGCTAGGTTATCCCTGGTAACGAGTCTCGTGTGATGAAAATGCTAAACCGTATATCGGATATTGGATCAACTATAGTTATGGGAAAAAATGAAGGTCTGCACACATCTGGTCACGCATATCGTGGAGAATTGGTAATTTTTTTAATTGCATGTCAATGTTTCTTTGTTCCTTTTATTTATTTTTTCTCAAATTTAGGGGACCAAAACTGGATTCACTCCAAATTTCAAAGACAACATATTAAGCCTTCTCGTTATATCTCTTATTCGTGGTTAGATATCCTGATTGATATTTCACGAATAGTAAGAATTAGCAGATCTTGTGGACTAGTTTTTTTGCTTTGATGCCTTTTCAGTTTAGTCATTCATTTAATGAGTCTTCTAATACGATTTCCATGTGTTTTTTGGCAGGAAGAAGTACTTAGAATAGTGAAACCACAACATTTTCTTCCCATCCATGGAGAACTTTTGTTCCTGAAGGAACATGAATTACTGGGAAAATCAACTGGCATTCGGCACACTGCTGTGAGTCATTTGCTTCTGTATAAGATGTTGTGATGAAATGCAGAAGAGATTAGTGGCCTATAACAGTGAGATATATATGTTAAAATACCAATATTTGGTCCTTTATTCTTTAGAAGTTTCATTATGATCATTTTTTGTTTACAAAAGTACCAAAGTTATCCTCTCCATCAGCCAAAAGGTTACGCCGTTAGTATTAAAATAATTAATTAAATACTGACTATTTTAATCATTCTAAACAAATGTCATAGGTCCATAAAAAAGATTTCGTACTCCAGCATCAATACCGAGCCAGTAGCAACAATACCTAAAGACAAAATCATGGGGTATTTCAGTGGAATTAAACCAATAATTTCCAAATAATCCATTAAAACATTTATTTGTTACTTCCTTCACCCTTCCCTAACCAGAATGATTTTGATCCATAGAGCCTACGGATTACATTCAGACTTAGAGAATTGTCGGAAGGAAAGGAGAGCGAGGACAAGAAAAGAAAATGAATGGCAGGAAGCCTCATGTGTCACTGAAAAGGCGATTTCTGACTGCCATGGGCTGTGGTGCTTTCTCGTGGCTCTAATCTTTCTTTCTCTGTTCTTTTACCTTGTATTTCTTCCCATTTTCCTCTTGCTCCACCAATTCAGCCCCTTTCCCTCTTCCCTCTTCCCTCTTCTTACACTTGCTTCCATGGTGGACTGCTGCAACAGCAACCCTGCAACTAGGCCCTCTGTTAAGAAAATGTTTTAGGAATATTTTATTTTATAATTTTAATTGAGTCAAAGTCTATTCCTTATTTTTAGGATTTAGTTATTTTTTTTAAGGCTTAATTACCTACTTAGTCCCCATGTTCGGAGGTAATTTGTTGTTTAGTACCCGGTTTTAAAAATGTAGGCATTTGATACCTATGTTTTGAAATTTGTATCAATTGAATCCTACCCACTTAACGCCGTTATAAATCTAACGTTTTTCTGACATCAACTTTGAATTGTGGACGAGCGGTAGTGGACGAGCGTCCTCTTAGTGGACGAGCAATTGATAACGCTCGCCCTGTGGACGCAAGTACGTTCAGTGGACGCTCGTCCAGCGAAGCGAACGCCCAGTCTGGACGCTCGTCCAGCGAAGCGAACGCCAAATCAGGCAGAAGAGGACGCTCGTCCAACGAAGCGAACGCCCAGTCAGGCAGAAGAGGACGCTCGTCTAGCGAAGCGAACGCCCAGTCAGGCAGAAGAGGACGCTCGTCCAGCGAAGCGAACGCCCAGTCAGGCGGAAGAGGACGCTCGTCCAGCGAAGCGAACGCCCAGTCAGGCAGAAGAGGACGCTCGTCCAACGATGCTCGTCCACTAAGAGGACGCTCGTCCACAACCGCTCGTCCACAATTCAAAGTTGATGTCAGAAAAACGTTAGATTTATAACGGCGTTAAGTGGGTAGGATTCAATTGATACAAATTTCAAAACATAGGTATCAAATGCCTACATTTTTAAAACCGGGTACTAAACAGCAAATTACCTCCGAACATGGGGACTAAGTAGGTAATTAAGCCTTTTTTTAATTATGGATTGGAGTAGTGGATTAAAATTAAAATAAAAATGTTAGTGGATAGTTACTTTTTCAGTTTTTAAATATTATAACAATTCTTTATTATTAATTGTAAAATAATGAGAAACGTTACAATATTTAAAACCTGAAAAAGTAACTATCCAATAACATTTTTATCCTAATTTTAATCCACTACTCCAACCCATAATTAAAAAAATAACTAAATCCTAAAATTAAGGAATAGACTTTGACTCAATTAAAATTAAAAATAAAATATTCCTAAAGCATTTTCTTAACACTCCTCCTTGCTTTAGGAACTGCAAACGTCCATGATAGGTTTCAATAAAAAGTATCTGAATCCTGAACTGTGAATTCTAACATAACCCTTCTTGAGAGCTTCAGTGTTGACTTTATTAGCACCTTTAGGCTCCTTCTCTTCTTTGTCTTCATAGTCAAGAAGGTCCTCTTCGTACGCCTCGTTCCAATAACTTACTAAATTGTTTCCTAATTCATCCATGATACGATCATTAATCTTTCCACATGGTCACCTTTTGTTATATGAAACTGCTGAGGAGCATTATAGCTAGATGGGACAACAAATACATCACTTTGTAGGGGCATGTCCTCAGCCCTATTGACCTTCCTGATGAAAGAAATTGTTTTGCCTCCATGGCAAACCACAACCACATTGAGAAGGATCAAAGCAATGTTGCAGCCATTGCTGCAAAATAAGAGAAACTTTTTGCACCCAACATATGATGAGGATGTCTTAGCTTCTTGTGCCAGATTTCTGTCACATTTTCCTTGAGTGAGAATACAGTTTGCTCCTCCTCCAATGGTTTTAGAGCAAAGCTTTTCCCTTACATTTTCACCTTGAACATATCTTGACCAGCTGCATCTTTAATCAAGCAATTTTTGTCTTCAAAAATAACTCTAAATTCTCTTTCAATCAGTTGACCAACACTTAACAAATTTTGGTCAATTTCTGAAACGAAAAGAAGGTCTGCAATAAATTTTGTGCTTGCACAGCTTGTAATTGCAACTGGCCCCTTTCCTTTGACTGAGATATAATCACCATTGCCTATTCTGACTTTGGTGACATCAGTTGGCCTCATATCTCTAAAGAGTGCCTTGTCAAAGGTCATGTGGTTAGTACAACCACTATCAATTAGCCAAGATTCACTTGAAGCATTGGTTGAAAAACAGGTTGCAACAAAAAGTTGATCTTCCTTTTCTTCATTTACAATTTGAGCATCTGCTTCCTGTTGCTGATTTTGGTTTCTGCATATGACAGCTTCATGCCCAAGTTGATTGCACTTGGTGCATTTAGCGTCAGGCCTTCTCCAACACTTGAATGAAGGATGACCCATCCTGTTGCAATGCTTGCAAGGAGGATACTTTCCCTTGGAGCTTCCTTCTTTGTTTTCATTTCTAACAACACCTTCTCTATTTTGTTGTTGGTTCCTTTTTTTGTTTTTCCAACTATCTTCATGTTTAACAGGCAAGGCTTCCTCAAGAAAGCCTCTTCTCTCATAGCCCTTCGTTGTTCTTGTGCCTGCAAGGAATTCAACGACTTTGCCAAGGTGATCTTTGAAAAATCCTTAGTGTTTTCTAACGTGGATAGGGTAGCTTCAAATCAACCAGAATATTTTCAACAATACGAGAGTCCTTAAATTTAGAACCAAGCAATCTTACTTTGTTTGCTATGTTCAAAAGCCTCTCAGAGTACTCCTTGATAGTTTCAGATTCCTTCATCTTCTGCAATTTAAAGTCTCTAATGAGATTCAACACCTTCATGCCTTTAATTCGATCATCTCCATCATATTCTTCTTTGAGATAATCCTATATGGCTTTGGCTGACTTTAGAGACATGATTCGAGTGAAAATGGTTGGTGAAACTACTGCAAAGAGGCACGCCTTTGCCTTAGCTTTTTTGGTTTTTCCGTCCTTGTGATTCTTGATTTGAGCCACTGTTGGATTGCCAAGTAGCACAGGAATTTCATAATCCTCTTCAACTGCCTCCCATAAATCCAGAGCTTCTGGGTAGGCTTCCATTCGTACCGCCCAAATTTGATACTTTTCAAATTTTAACTTTACAATTAATAATATAGAACAATTTTAGCTTCAAGCTGCTACTGTTTTTATTCTAAAAACCAACACCCTCCCTTTCCTGTTTTCCCCCTTTCTCACCCCAGTTGTGGTGATCTTGCTCTCATTATCATTGCATCTTTGTGTCTCTTGCTCACCTTCTCTTTTTGTCCTTCTTTCCTTTCATTCTCCTTTCTTTTTCTCTTCATGTAGTCAAGGAGAACACTATGTGCTCTTGCAATTGCTCCAAGCATTCTTGATTGAGGCTAGGGGTCATTATGATGTTAATGGTTTAGGGTTCCCATTTGTTATCATTTGTAGAATGTTGAGTTACTGGGGTCAAAGTTTACATCTCTTAACCTATTTTAAAAGATAAAATGAGGAAAATATTTATCCAAATTCAAAAAGTAGAGAACCAAAATGAAAATTTGATGGCAATCTCCTTAGCTAGTTGGCCTAAGCTAGAAGATAAAGCCAAGTGCAGGGTGAAGGGTGAGTGTTTGCGAAAGTTGGTGGAAATGACAGCTAAGCTCACGGTTTTGTGTAGTTTATGGTGATGGAGGTGATGTTTGATGATTCTCTAAGAGAGGTTGGGCCAACTCTTGGAAGAAGGTGGCTAGAGGAGGCCACTTGGGTTGCTCTAGCCTAGGGTGACCTAATAAGAGTAATATGGCACAAAATTGGAAGCATAACAATACTTTAAATTAAAGGTGAATACAAGAGTGGGAGACACCACTATTTATAGGCTAAGGGTGTCTCCTAATTTGTAGAAACTAGACCTAAAAACCCTACCTTGGCTAACTTGGAGAGCAAGGAGAAAATCATCTCCATTAGGAGAAGGACAAGTGGCGAAAATCCTCTCTAATGAGAGGGGGACATGTGGCCACTACCTATGGAGAATCTTCTCCATTCCTACATGTGATCATTAACTAGGAGGAAAAACTCTCCAAAGAGAGGAATACACATGGCATGGACGGCCCACTCTCCTTGTCCACCAAGTTTGATGAAAACTTTGACCCCTTGGTAAACTAAACCAAATTTGTGTCCCACTTTGGTCAACATTGAGCTTTGGCCTTTTGTTGATTTGAGTGATCAAAACCCTATTATACTTGGCCCAAAAATACAAGGCCCAAAATAAATCCTACACTACTAGGCGTATAATACAAAGCCCAAATAAATCCTAAACTACTTGGCCCAAAATACAAGGCCAAAATTTATTCTTACTCTACTAGAAGCTTCATGATGGCTCAAGATGGCCCAAGAGGAGAGAGACTCTAGGCCTATCTTCCACAAATGACTCCAGCTCTTCTTGAATGTGCTTTGGCCATGGCTAGGGTGTATGCCATTAAAATTTTAAAAGATAAATGAAAAAAGAATGACAAAAAAGATAAGGGACCAAAAGAGTATTTTTAGCCATATATATATATATATATATATATATATATATATTAATATATCATATGACTTGTTCATAACATATGAACGAATTGATGAGCTTTATGCACCAGGTCATTAAGAATGGAGAGATGCTTGGTGTTACACATTTGAGAAACAGAAAAGTCCTTTCTAATGGTTTCATTTCTCTTGGAAAAGAGAATTTACAGGTTGGCAGCCATCTGTGCTCTGTTGGCTCCCTAGTATAAATTATCTAATAATTTATGTTTTATTTTCTGGTTTCATTTTTTCACGCAGTTGAAATATAGTGATGGAGATAGAGCATTTGGTACATCAAGTGAACTTTTCATTGATGAAAGATTGAGAATCGCATTAGATGGCATCATTGTTACTAGGTAGATCTTTCAAGTTTTAAATTAAAAAGAAGGAAGTATGCACTGTTTAGTGACATCTTAATATTTACTTTTCAGCATGGAAATATTTCGCCCCAAAATTTTAGGTAGTTTGGCTCCAAATACCTTAAAAGGGAAGATAAGGATTACCACAAGATGCTTATGGCTCGACAAAGGAAAGTTGATGGATGCACTCTACAAATCAGCCCATGCCGCTCTTTCAAGCTGCCCTGTAAATAGTCCTCTGGCTCACATAGAAAGAACTGTGTCTGAGGTATTGAGAAAGATGGTGAGGAAGTATAGTGGTAAACGGCCTGAAGTTATTGCCATTGCTATAGAAAATCCTGCATCCACTATTACTGATGAGATAAACACAAAATTGTCTGGAAAAACCCATGCGGGTCTTGGAATATCAACAGCAAAAAGAGCAGTAGATAGACATGAGAAAGGAAATCAGCCCACCTCACTGCAAATTACAGGTAACATCAATGTACATTTGAGGAATGCGTATAGAACTGTGGAGATATGGTCTGTTTGCTTTTGTGCTTGTATTCAGATTTTATTAAATATGTGACATCAAGTGTATGTTTGCTTGATTCCCTCGAATCTCCCTGAGTTGAAGGGTGTGTCTATATCTAGGTGACTCCCAGGTGACTGTTGCTTGCATGGCTAGGGGAGCATGGCAGCATCTCTAGTTGAGAATAAAGTATCTCAGGGCTAATGTCTTTCTTTATCATTGACATGTGGCACTCAGTTTCTTACATATAACTTATTTATTGTTTTTGAAGCTTAAGGAAGGTTTTTTATGTATACCTAGCTAATCATGGTTTTCACACTAGAAGTTTCCTTCTCAACGAATCCAATATAAGGTCAATGTCTTTGTCCGAATAAGTTTTGATTGCTCAGAAGTTGGCTACTTTTTCTAGTGAATAGAGATAATGAATTCACAGTTGTTTCAAATGCGCAAGCAATTGACAATATGAATGTTTTGGACTGTACTTGTTCTTAAATGAATGGCACTGTAAATTTCTTCATTATTCAGATGCTTTTGTTTGACTTTTAGTAAAAAGACATCTGAATGCAATGGACATGCATGGTTTATAGACACTATCTGACTTCGCTCATGCATTTTTACACACCTGGAATGGAGATATATAGCTTCTAACATGCATTTCTTCTAATGTAATGTTTTTTATGCTTGTGCCCTTCATGTTTTTTCTTATGTGTATTCTATTATTTGGAACAGATGATAGTATTCATAATGCCAGTGGACCTGAGGATTATTTATCTGATGAAGACAACACTGCAAGTGGAGCTGAGGGTGATTTATCTGAGTTAGAGGATTCAGATGAATTTTGGAAACCATTCATTGCACCATTACCTGTCGAGAAGCCTTTGGGTGCTAACAATGCATATGATTCACAAAAGGAGCATGAGTCCAATCGGAAGAAAGATGATTCTAAGATCATTGATAAAGCTAAGTCTGAAGAAATCTCTACTTCTGAACCCAAGTCTTCAAAATCAGTAAAGAGAAATAAATGGAGAACTGATGAAGTTAAGAAGCTGATTGGTATGCGTGAGGAACTACATGACAGATTTCAAGTTGTGAAGGGAAGGATGGCCCTCTGGGAAGAGATATCTCAAAAATTGTTGGCTGATGGGATCAGCAGAAGTCCTGGACAGTGCAAATCTTTGTGGACATCTTTGGTACTTAAATATGAGGTGTGTTACTTCTTGTTACCCGCCTTTTGTTCATATTGTAAACTGTTCAGCCACTTAAAAAACCATCCTCAATTGGTAAGCTGCTTTTTATGATTAATGCTGATCACCGGTTGTTTGGTATAATGTATAAATGGGATGAAAAGTTCATGCGCTTAATAATGATTCGTGAAAATTTTCACCACATAACAATTTGACCTTAAAGAAAGCTTCTGTTCATGTGAAATAAGCAATTTAATTTCTTATTCTAGTTGCCACTTTTTAATTAATAACTCGAAGGACATTTGTTTAACCTGTTTACAATACTTCCCTGAAATCTGAATGTCAAGATAACTTATTCAAAATATTCACATCATAGGCACCGATCTACTTTGCCTTTTGTGGGAGTTCGATTTTGTCAAACTTTCTTTTCTTGTGTTTGATGGAAAAACCATTTACAAATTTTGGTCTTGTGAGGTTTTCTTACACCCTTTTAGTTGTCAGAGTACCCTCTCTCTACAAGGGATTGACTTGATACAGCTAGGATGAAAATTTTGTTATAACTTCGTGTCTCTTGTGAATTGCGATATTAAATATCTACTGTACCCTTTTATCATTGTTGGCAAAAGAAATTTAGCCAGTTTTTGTTTCAATGAATTCCTCGTATCTCAAAGAATAAGTTAAAGAAAACGGGATTCTTTCTTTCATTGTTCTCTCTCTTCTTGTTAGTTACATTAATTAACATACAGATAGTAAACTCGTTCTGTGAACGAAACCACCTTACATTTCATATTTTGGTATTATCATAATAGAAGGGATCATATTCAGCTGCAGTACAAGTGTACTGTAGAACAGTACAGCTTTTGCACTGAACAAAATGATAACAAATGCTATTATATGAGATAGCTACTATATCCACAAATAACTTATTTTTGTATTTTAAGCAGGGGATCAAGAATGAGAAGGATAGCAAGAAAAGTTGGCCATATATAGAGGACATGGAAAGGATAATGTCTGATAAAGAAGCTCCTGCAACAAAATGATTGGAAAAATAGTGGATACTGGGCTGGATAAGAAATATTTTAAGAGCCATCTATTACAATTGTTGATCAGTTTGAGCATGGTGAATGGGAAGATAATTCATGGCTTCCATGACATCGAAGATCCATAGTTTTGTAAGGGTTGAGGGTTAGACAACATAAGTGGGTTTGCCTTTAAATTGATACGGGAATATCTAGGTATAGGCAACGATTTCTTACCCACCTCAAATGCCTGTCTCCTTTTTAATTTGTCAAATACATATCTTATTATTATTTTTTATTATTTTTTCTGGTGGCACATATTGGGTGCCCGAAGCAGCAATTGAAATGTCGGTATTTTTTCATATTGAACTGAAAAAAAGTGTTATTGCTTTTACCTTCACGTGCCAACTTAAATTCCCAGTCATATGTATACGTCAAAGTTGAAACATAAAAAGGGGGAACTGTCAAAAGGATTTGAACCATATTTTAAAAGAACAAGGTGTTGTTTCGTTTAGAAGTTGAGTGAGATGGTTCTAGGAAAATTTAGGTCTGTCTTGGCAAGCATTGAATCATTGATGACATTTAACAGGTGGGTTTTCACTTATTCTGGTTGATTTTGTTGAAGGCCGAGTAATATATGTTGTAAAACTTGATATTGCAAAAGTTAGTTAGTAATGTATGAACATTACTTTTTAGACGTTGCTTCTCCTACGTGGTCAAATGAACACTATAAGATTCGGTCAGTGTAGAGTTTCATCAAATCTTCAAGGTTTTGTAAGTCATAGGATTGATTTATGGTGGGCTGTGATTTTGATCATTTTCTAGTTCTATAAACAGAAGCTTGTGTTTATCTCCAAAAACACACTTTCTTCTTTTTCTCTTAATTTTTTTTTTCTTTTTTTTCTTATAACATATTGGATTTATTATTTTACTCTTTTTAGACTTTCTTACTAATTTTTATATTCTCATAAACTTTTGGAAAGTTCATGATATCCTATCCTTAAAAAAAAGTGAATTTATACATTTAGAAAAAATCTTTATTCGTGGCTTTTATTATTTTTTGTCAACATTTTACAACATTCTTAAGAACTTATGGTTGATATCAACAACCCAATCTTGAAGGATCAAAACATTGTTTCCAGAACGTAGTTGGTCTTCGCTATACCTTTCTCGGATGTGTTGCAAATCAAGATCTTTTTTGGTTAGAATTTTTGGCGTTGGCAAGAACGTGAGTATACTTTTTTAGACAAGTACATAATTATTACTAATCTTTCATCTCCAAAATCCGATTATAGTTTCTCTTCAAATTCAAACCAAGTTGAAGATTGGATTCATGCGAACAAAGTATGTTGACACACTTTACTTAGTGTACTTTCTAATGATTTGTTCCTATAAGGAAGTAAAAGACATTTGAGATTCATTGATTTTCAAATACATTATTGAAGATGTCGTCAAACAAAGGTTCGTCATTGAGAACTATTACCGCGTGAAAATGATTGAAGATAAAAACATAAAGTCTCAAATTAATGAGTACTACAAGCTGCTCGAAGATATCAAAAAAGAGAATTCTATCCGATGAATTTATTTCAAAACTTTTGATCGAAAAATTGTCGCCATCTTGAATTGATTACAAACAACTAAAACATAGACACAAGCAGATGTCACTTTCAGAGCTCATCACACATATAATTATTAAAGATATCAACAGGACAAAGTGTGCTACTGCGAGGGCCAAAACTTTGTCTGCAAAAGCAAATATGGCATAAGACAAACATGCTCCAAAAAATGTACGAACATAAACCTGATCATAATTGTCGCAACCGGAATCGTGACGGGACGACGATCCAAAAAAAGGAACGAGTTTTGATAAGAGATTTGGGGTCGCTATCATAGCTTATTCTGGAAAACTACGGAAAAATCATAAAATGATAATGCATGGTCTACAAGAACCAGATTCTGGGTTCGAGAGTCGGTTACATGTAGGGAAGATATTAACACTCTACAACGCCTGCCCTAAGGCAATACCTTCAACTAAATACGCGAATACGATGTGGTTTTCAAAATGTTTAACTATCCCCTAAAATAAAACTCTAAAGAGACAAAATATATTTTTTAGTTTTTTGGACCCGACAAGGATTGACCTTGCTCCTACGTATTCTCATTCAGAATGAGAAATTAGGGTTACGTAGTTCTTTTGAATTTGTTTGAGAAATTTGTTTGGAAATTGTTTGAAAATTTGTTTTGAAATGATTTTGGATTTTGGTAAGTGAAAGAGAAAAGTTTTTTAGCACAAGGACGATGCGAGCGACCACACATGTGCTTAACCTTTAAAATGTATTTTTTTGTATTTTATATAAAAGAAAGATAAAAGGTTTTTAGCATAAGAATGATGTGAGCGATCACACATGTGCTTAACCTTTAAAATATTTTTTTGGTATTTTTTATGAATGAAAGAGAAAATGTTTTTAGCACAAGGACGATGAGAGCGATCACACATGTGCTTAACCTTTAAAATATGTTTTGGTATTATAAAAGAAAGAGAAAAGGTTTTTAGCCCAAGAATGATGCGAGAATCACATATATGCTTAACCTTTAAAATATTTTTTTGGTATTTTTTATCAAAAAAGAGAAAAGGTTTCCAGCACAAGGACGATGTGAGCGATCACACATGTGCTAATACCGTTATTTACTTAGGAAAATTGAGGGTATTGAGTGCTAGGCTGATGCGGACGATCGCACGAGCATTCATATTATTATTTAATTTTTTATTATTTTGGATAGTGAGTATTAAGCTGATGGAGACGATCGCACAAGTACTCATATTATTAAAACGATATTTAATTATTTTTTGCTTTATAATTTTTACTTTTTATCTTTCATTTTTTGTAATTTTTATAATATAAAAATAGTATTTACAAAAATATTTAAAATAGATTAAAAAATAGTAATAATAGTTACGTAAGGATTTAATATAACATAAGAATAACATTTACTGAGTATTTGAAATGAAACAATGATATTATTTACATATCTATTTGTAAAAATGACAATATTATTTATATAAGTATTTAAAATGAAATTATAAAATATAAAGTAAAAGTAGTAGTTACGTAAGAATGTTTAAAGATACCTAAAAATGAAACAAACTAAAATTATACTGTAGTTTTTAAAAGGGTACTAAATAATTAAGGACTAGTAAGACTATTTTTGTTATTTTATAATCTATATAATAAAAAACTAACAAATCAAAATTTTATTTATTTATTTGCAAACGGAGATGGATCAGATGTCCTAAAGCCATTTTTTAAATTTTATAATTTTATTTTTTTCTTTTTATCTTTTTATTTATTTATTTTTGTTGATTTTTATTAGATATTTTCATTAGAAAAATGAGTGTGTGAGATGGAATACAGTAGACAAACAAACCTAATAAAATAAAACACAAGGCAAAGGGGTGGGGTTATCTTAAAACAGGTCACATCCAGTAAAAAAAACTAATAATCAACAAAAAAAAAAGAAAAAACACAAATGTATAAAATAAAATTCAAACAACAACAAAACAAGAAAGGCTTAGTAAAAGAGTAGGAACGCAAAGATTAAAAACCAGGATTAAAAACCAGGAATGTGTGTATAGTTCGAGTCCACGAGAATAGGGGTGCAACAATGAATTTGTAGAGGTACGATCCAAGCCCAAGGCCCATTTTTTCTCTCAGATAAGAAACCAAGTTTCTTCCTTCTTTTAGATTCACAACAGCGTTTCTACTTCAAACAAAAGAAGCCAAGAAAGCTGCCCTTACCCCTAATTCATCTCCTCTTCTTCAACACAAAACGGAAACCCCCACTTTCTCATGGACAAACAAACACCAGGCCATGGTTTCGCCGACGCTCCCCTCCCACCGGTCGGAGCCACCGTCGATACCGCGTCGTTGATGCAGGTGACCGTCTCTACTTCGCCGCCGTCAGCCTTGGAGGCTGCTACCGATGCTACCAGCTCATCTTCTCCCTTCAAATGGGGTTCATCTTTTCCCAAGTTCACTACCGCAAATCATGGCTCCTCGCTGATGCTGCCGCTCACCGCCACACCACAATGTCGTGACTGGGAATTCCTCCTCTGTATTGTGTTTTATGTCTTTGCATGGAAGTGGCCCTTAGGATTTTTGGCGGTTGATGGGTGAAGTCGAACAGGATGTTGAATTGGGTTTCTCTTTTTTTGTTTGAATGCAGGGGAAATAGGAGAGAAGTATGATAAGAAGGATGAAACTTAATATTTGACTGAGATGAGGATGGTGGAAGGGTGTTGGTAGTAGCCGTAAGTGTCAAGATGGCTATGGCAATGTGTGAATATGGATGATGGTTGATGATTGGGTGAGGGGAGTCAAGGTCTAGTGGAGAATCCAAGCGGTTGATGGTGGCTTGCAAGGGAGACAAAGGTTGGAGTTTCTATTGTTACCGTGGGCAGCGGCTAGGAAAAATGAGTGAATGAGGATGTAGGTTGGGGAATGGTGGGTGTGCCTGATGGAGGAAATTCTTGAGGAGTTGAGAGTAGTGTCTCCCTGTTTAGTGAGTAGAGAGTGAATAGAAGTTTTTGTGAGAGGCGAATGATGGGTTCTGTGTTGATGTCTCCCCCTTTAGCCTTGTTCACGCTTCAGATGAAGCTTAAAGTCAAAATCATGGCTTGTCCGATCCTGTTCTGCTTTGCTAAGACAATGTAGATGCAGCATGCATGACGAGCAGAAGATTTGCACCAGAATGGAAGATGGCGTAATGGAACCAAAAAGCCAAAACACTAAAGTTGGCTCAAATTGGACTGACATTTTTATGTTTTGTTTCTTTTCTGTTTTTTTTTAACATTTGACAGAATGAATTAAAGTAAAAGAACGTAAAAATAGAATAAAATAAAACAGACTAAAATAAAATAACTCTAAATAAATAAATAAAATTAGAATAACCAAAAAATTAAAATAACCAAGAATAAAATAAGAATAAATAAAATAAAACACAATATAATAAAATAGAATAAAATACAATGTAATATAATACAATGGCTCAAAATAACCTAAAATAAAAATAAAAGTAACAATAACATAAAACAAAACAACATAAAAAATAAATAAGATAAAATAAATTTCATAATTATTTATTTATTTATCCGAACGAAATTGGATGTTGACAATTATAGAAAAAATAATTTTTGAAAATATCGTTCCAACGGATCTAATCCCACTTTTAAGAAGAAAGAAAATTGTTTCGTGTGTGGAAAGTCGGGTCATCATACACCATAATGCAGGCGCAAAGCAAGAAACTACAATCCTCCTAGGGAAAATATAACTGAAGGAGATTATATTATTGTTGGGTCTTGTGAGTTCTTAAAAAAATAGAATATCTCATGAGAAAAATGTTAAAACCCATGTGAGTTGTGGAGAGGTTATCAACCCAACTTTAAATATCTAAGAGTATGAGGGTGCCAAGCTAATGTGATGTTAACCATGTTGGAAAAGCTGACAAAAATAGTATTTCCTGAGGCGTGTAGAGTCACTGTCCTTAAGAACTTATCCGCGGTGTGTTGCGCAAGTCCCCCAGGATACAACAGGAACTTCTCAGAATGTCTGAGGATCTCAGAACTAGCAAGGAACTCTAAACAGAGTATAAGAATAACCCAGAATATTTTTAGAAGAGAGAAAGAGCTAAAGAATGAAATTCAGAAAAGAGAAGAATGAGAAAGACTGAATTTTGGTGTGTCTTGGAATGGAGGAGGAGCTCCCTATTTATAGAGCTGGAAAGAATCAAGAAAATAAAAGGAAATTAAAACCCATAAATGATTTAATTAAAACAATTTTCCACATTTGAAAGAAAATGAACGTTGGGTGGCAACGTTCCAAACATTAAAGCTCACCATTTAATGGTTTTAAAGCACACATTAACTTTTGCAATAATATAATATTAATATATTATAACAATCCCCCACATATTGCAAAAGAAGTTGAAAGAAAATAGTCTTTAACTCAAATAGTTCAAACACTAAAAGAAAAAATAAGAAATTTTTATTCTGGGTCTCATAGGATGTAATGCATCGGAGCTGGTATAGCAAGCTATATGAACCAGTCTTAGATTTAGAACTTAACACACAATGTAGTTGGTATAGCAAGCTATATGAACCAAAGACATTTGACATGTGTTAGAGGTTTATCAATCACAATACACCCCCACAATCCTTGCTGTTATCGCTGTGTTACGCTTACTAGGCCATGCGCTTGCCCGGTATTCATGAGTGCTCCAGAGATCATGCCAAGATCTCATGCAAGCGGCCCCACTTGACACTCATATAGGTGATTTCATCAAGTGTATGCTGCAAATCATACACCACCCATAAGGGATATGAAAATCATTAAAACTTTGTTTAAGACAACATTCTATCACCGTATAGAATTTTAATGACAAAGTTTAACCTCTCAATAATGCAGTCTCTAGCACTTTCACACACACCATAGGAATGGACATAATTGATTAAAATCAATTTAGTGCTATCAGAACTAACAAGTGACTTGTTTTTACCCATATGAACCTTATTCATGGGATCTCCAATCACAAAGGTTGGGTTACCATCACTTGTTTGTTTGCTAGTGGCTTAAGTCCCATTCCCCTCGATGTTTCTAAGATCATATTTCTTCCCAAGGGTTTTGTCAGAGGATCTGCTAGATTCCGTTCTGACTTCACATAATCAATGGAAATAGTTCCACTCTTTAGCAGCTGCTTCACCAAATTGTGTGTCAATTGAATATGTCTATTCTTTCCATTGTAATTTTTGTTTTTAGCTATAGCTATTGCCGATTGGCAATCACAGTGTATTGACACAGATGGGGTTGGTTTCATTCCTAGTGGAATGTTTGCTAAGAAGTTTTTCAACCACTCAGCCTCACTACCAGCCATCTCAAGAGCGACAAACTCAGATTCCATTGTTGATCTTGCAATAATTGTTTGTCTGGCCGATCTCCATGTAATCGTACCACCCCCAAGTGTGAATACATAACCACTAGTGGATTTTGTCTCATCTGAATCAGAGATCCAGTTAGCATCACTGTACCCTTCTAGTACAGCGGGAAATCCACTATATTCAATGGCATAATCCATTGAACCTCTTAAGTATCTCATAAGCCTAGCAAGTGCATCCCAATGTTCCTGATTTGGACATTGAGTGTACCTACTTAGTCTACCTACTGCATACGCAATATCAGGTCTAGAAAAACTCATCAAGTGCAGTAAGCTCCCAATTATCTGGGCATACTGAGGCTGAGATAACGATTCTCCTCTATTTTTCATTAATTTAGAGTTAGCATCATAAGGGGTACTCACTGGTTTTAAGTCATAAAATCCAAACTTCTTAAGAAGTTTCTCAATGTATTGTTTTTGAGATAGTAATATACTATCTCCCTTCCTTATGATTCTAATACCTAAAATCACATTGGCTTCACCCATGTCTTTCATTTCAAATTTTGATCCTAGAAACAATTTAGTTCTAGCGACAATCTCATTGCATGTACCAAAGATTAACATGTCATCCACATACAAGCATATAATGACACAATCACCATTTCCAGACTTAGAGTACACACATTTATCAGCATCATTAGGTGAAAACCCATCACAAAGCAACACATTATCAAGTTTTTCATGCCATTGTTTTGGTGCTTGTTTCAACCCATATAAGGATTTTAAGAGTTTGCATACTTTATCCTCTTGACCAGGTACAACACACCCTTCAGGTTGAGTCATATAAATTTCCTCCTCTAAATCACCATTCAAAAAGGCTGTTTTAACATCCATCTGATGTATCACTAGTTTATGAATAGCTGCTAAGGCTAACAACACTCGAATAGAGGAAATCATAGTCACTGGAGCAAAAGTATCAAAGTAATCTATGTTGGGTTTTTGAGTAAAACCTTTTGCTACTAATCTTGCCTTATATTTTTCTATGGATCCATCAGGGTGATACTTTTTCTTAAAGATCCACTTACAACCAATGGGTTTTGCTCCTTTAGGCAAATCTACTAAAGTCCAAGTATTGTTTTTCTGGATTGATTCAATTTCAGTCCTAATGGCCTTATCCCACTGTTTTGCATCAAGAGCACTAGTAGCTTCTATAAAGCTTATTGGATCATTATCAACAAGATAAGTATAAAAGTCATCTCCAAAGGAAGTTTCCTTTCTCTGCCTTTTGCTTCTTCTCAAATCCTCACTTATGGTATTACTATTATCATTATCATCAACAGGTTGAGACATCTCACTAACCTTTAAGGGAAACACGTGTTCAAAAAATTCAGCATTTTTTTGTCTCCATTATAGAATTTCTCTCAAGTATGTTACTTTTAACAACTAGAAACCTATAGGCTGCACTATGTTCAGCATAACCTAAGAACATACAATCAGAGGTTTTAGATCCTATTTTCCTTTTCTTAGGATCAGGTAACATCACCTTAGCTAAGCACCCTCACACCCTTAAATATTTAAGGTTAGGCTGGTAACCATTCCACAACTCATAAGGAGTTTTACCGGTTTTCTTATGGGGTATTCTATTTTGTAAGAAACATGCAGTAAGCAAGGCTTCTCCCCAAAGATTATCAGGTGCACCAGAACTAACAAGCATAACATTCATCATTTCCTTAAGGGTTCTATTTTTCCTCTCAGCTACTCCATTAGACTCAGGTGAATATGGTGGGGTCACTTCATGGATAATTCCTTCTTTAACACAATAGTCATTAAAAAGCACATACTCACCACCTCTATCTGATCTAATCCTTTTAATTTTCTTATTCAATTGATTTTCTACTTCTGCCTTATAGGTTAAAAATACATCAAAGGCTTCATCTTTATGTTTGATTAAGTAAACTTTGGTATATCTAGAATAATCATCTATAAAGGTCACAAAATAATTTTTACCTCCTCTAGACATGGTTTGTTTCATATCAGCTAGATCAGTATGAATTAACCCTAATAGGTCAGTTTGGCGTTCTACAGAAAAACATGTTTTCTTTGTTAATTTAGATTCTACACATATATCACATTTTCTACTCTGTTTATCATGCATATTAATTAATCCTAGTCGTTGTAATTTCAAAACATATGAAGAATTCACATGTCCTAATCTAGCATGCCATATATCATACGAGTCAACAATATAAGCAGAAGAACTTGATTCATTAATATTTTCAGAAACATTTAGAATGAAGAGTCCTTGATCACAATATCCCTTCCCCACGAACACATTATTTTTTGTCATGATGATCTTGTCAGACTCAAATGACACTTTAACCCCCACCTTTCCCAATAGTGCTACAGAGATTAAATTAACTCTGATTGATGGCACATGTAGCACATCACTCAAGGCCAGAGTCTTTCCAGATGTGAGTTTGAGAAGAACTTTTCCTTTTCCCAGAACAGGAGTGGTCCTGGAATCACCGAGGTAGACATGTTCTTCTCCATCCCCTACACTAGTGTAAGAGGTAAAAGCACTTCTGTTTGCACAGATATGCCTAGTAGCACCAGAGTCTACTACCCACTTGCTCACATTGGTCATCAGATTCACTTGAGAAACGACCGCAGCAATAATGTCATCTCCTTCGGCTATATTGGCCCTAGGAGGATTGTCGTTTCTCGCTCTACGTCTGCACTGTGGTGCATGATGGCCTGGCTTCCCACATACGAAGCAATTTCCTTTCTTTTTAAAGGTGGGTTTAGATTCATGGGGACGAGATTTAAGAAAATTATTTTTCTTTTTGTGATCAGGTTTGTATTCGTACCTTTTTGGAGCAGGTTTTACTTCTACCATATTTGCTTTCGCAGATAAAGCTTTGGCCCTTGTAGTAGCAGACTCCTTCCTGTTGGTATCTTCAATTATTATGTGTGTAATGAGTTCTGGTAGAGACATTTGATTGTGCCTGTGTTTCAACTGTTGTTTGTAATCTGTCCAGGATGGCGGCAATTTCTCGATCAGAAGTTCTGAAACAAATTCATCCGGTAGTAGAATGTTTTCTGCTTTGATGTCTTCGAGCAACTTGTGGTATTCATTGATTTGAGTTTTTATGTCCTTGTCTTCGATCATTTCCCAACGGTAGTAATTTCCTATGACGAATCTTTGTCTGACAACATCTTCGGCAGTGTATTTGAGAATCAATGAGTCCCAAATGTCCTTTGCTTCCTTGTACGAACAATACACATCGAACAAATCATTAGAAAGTGCACTAAGCAGAGTGTGTCGGCATACCTTGTTCGCGTAAGTCCACTCTTTAACTAGTTTTGAGTTTGAAGGAATAGTGGAGTCGGGCTTCGGAGATGAAAGAGCAGCAACAACTCCATACATGTCTAAAAGGGTGGAAACGCGTTCTTGCCAGCGTCGGAAGTTCTGTCCAGAGAAAATCTCGATTTTTGACACGTTCGGAAGAGATTTTGCGAAGACCGTCTGGGTTCCGGAAGCAATGGTTTGGCTTTCTGAAGGCATGTTGTTGATGTCAGCCATAAGTTCTTAAGATTGTTGGAAAAGCTGACAAAAATAGTATTTCCTGAGGCGTGTAGAGTCACTGTCCTTAAGAACTTATCCGCGGTGTGTTGCGCAAGTCCCCCAGGATACAACAGGAACTTCTCAGAATGTCTGAGGATCTCAGAACTAGCAAGGAACTCTAAACAGAGTATAAGAATAACCCAGAATATTTTTAGAAGAGAGAAAGAGCTAAAGAATGAAATTCAGAAAAGAGAAGAATGAGAAAGACTGAATTTTGGTGTGTCTTGGAATGGAGGAGGAGCTCCCTATTTATAGAGCTGGAAAGAATCAAGAAAATAAAAGGAAATTAAAACCCATAAATGATTTAATTAAAACAATTTTCCACATTTGAAAGAAAATGAACGTTGGGTGGCAACGTTCCAAACATTAAAGCTCACCATTTAATGGTTTTAAAGCACACATTAACTTTTGCAATAATATAATATTAATATATTATAACAAACCAATCCTAAGAAAAAGAAAATAGGCTCTAAAACCTCTCATTACATGTTCTTAGGTTATGTTGAACATAATGTTGCCTATAGGTTTCTTGTTCTTAAAAGTGATATGCTTGAGAGTAATTCTATAGTAGAAACGAAAAATGTCGAGTTTTCTAAACATGTCTTTTCCTTAAAGGTTAGTGAGAAGTTTGAACCTATTGATAATAATAATGGTGACACATTAGGCGAGGATTTGAGAAGAAGTAAAAGACAGAGGAAGGAAACTTCCTTTGGTAATGATTTCTATACTTATCTAGTTGATAATGATTCAACTAACTTTGTAGAAGGTACTAGTGCTCCTGATGCAAAACAATGGGATAATGCCATATGGACTGAAATTGAATCAATTAAGAAAAATATTACTAAGACCTTAGTAGATCTTTCTAACGGAGCAAAACCTAATGGTTGTAATTGGATCTTTAAGAAAAAGTATCACCTTGATGGATCTATAGAGAAGTATAAGGAAAGGTTAGTAGCTAAAGGCTTTACTAAAAAATCCAACAAAGATTATTTTGATACCTTTGCCTGTGTGACTTGGATTTCCTCTATTCGAGTGTTGTTAGCCTTAGTAGTTATCCATAAGCTAGTGATACACCAAATGGATGTTAAAATTGCCTTTTTGAATGGTGATTTGGAGGAGAAGATTTATATTACTCAACCTGAAGGTTGTGTAGTACCTGGTCAAGAGAATAAAATATGTAAACTTTTAAAATCTTTGTATGGATTGAAACAAGCACTAAAACAATGACATGAAAAACTTGATAATTTATTGCTATGTGGTGGTTTTTCACTTAATGATGTTGATAAATATGTGTACTCTAAATATAAAAATAACGATTATGTCATTATATTCTTGTATATGGGTGACATGTTAATTTTTGGTACATGGAATGAGATAATCCCTAGAACTAAATTGTTTCTAGGATTGAATTTTGAAATGAAAGATATGGGTGAAACCAATATAATTTTAGGTATTAGAATCATAAGGAAGTGAGATAGTATAGTACTATCCCAAGAACAATACATTGAGAAATTTCTTAAGAAGTTTGATATTATGACTTCAAGATAGTGAGTACCCCTTATGAAGCTAACTGTAAATTAATAAAAAATAGAGGAAAATCTATATCTCAGCCTCAATGTGTCAAGATAATTGAGAGCTTATTGCATTTGATGAACTTTTCTAGACCTGATATTACTTATGGCGTAGTAGACTGAGTAGGTACACTTAATGTCCAAATCAGGAACATTATGATGCACTTCTAAGACTTGTGAGGTACTTAAGAGGTTTAATGGATTATGCCATTACATATAATGGATTTGTCGTTGTACTAGAAGGGTACAATGATGCTAACTAGGTCTTTGATTCAAATGATATAAAATTCACTAGTTGTTATGTATTCACACTTGGGGGTAGTGTGATTACATGAAGATCAACTAGACAAACATTTATTGCAAGATCAATAATGAAATATGAGTTTGTTGCTCTTGAGATGACTAATAATGAGATTGAGTGGTTCAAACATTTCTTAGTGAGCATTCCACTATGAATGAAACCAACTCCATCAGTGTCAATACATCGTGATTGCCAATCGACAATAGTTATAGCTAAAAACAATAATTACAATGGAAATAAACATATACAATTAAGACACAATTTGGTTAAGCAACTACTAAAGAGTAGAACTATTTCCATTAGTTATGTGAAGTTAGAATGGAATCTAGCAGATCTTATAACAAAACCTTTGAAAAGAAATATGATCTTAGAAACATTGAGGGAAATATGACTTAAGCCACTTACAAATAAACAAGTGATGGTAACCTAACGTTTGTGATTGGAGGTCCCATGAATAAGGTTCATATGGGTAAAAACATGTAACTTTTTAGTTTTAATAACACTAAATTGATTTTTAAATCAAATATGTTCATTCTTATGGTATATGTGAAAGTGATAGAAACTGCATTATTGAGAGTTTAAACTTTGTAATAAAATTCTTTTAGGTGAAAGAATTTTAGTTTAAATAAAAGTTTTAATAATCTTCATATCCCTTATGGGTAGAGTATGATTTACAGCATACACTTGATGAAATCACTTATATGAGTGTCAAATGAGGTCGCTTGCATGGGATCGAGACATAATCTTTAGAGCACGGACAAATACTAGGCACGTGCATGACCTAGTAAGCGCAACATAGCGTTAACAACAAGGATTGTAGGGGTGTATTGTGATTGATGAACCTTTAACACGTGTCAAGCGTCCTTGATTCATATAGCTTGTTATACCATCTACACTGTGTGTTAAGTTTTTCGATCTAGGACTGGTTCATATAACTTGCTATACCAGCTTTGATGCATTACATCTTATAAAACCCATGAAAATTACTTTCTTTCTCTTTCTTTCAATCTTTCTTTCTAGTCTTTTGCAATTTGTGGGAGATTGTTGTAAAACTTGATATAGAAAAACTTAGTTACAAAGAAAGTAATGGATGAACATTACTTTTTAAATGTTGCTTCTCTCATGTGTTCAAACGAAAATCACAAGACTGGATCAGTGCACAATTTTCACCAAATATGCAAGGTTCCACAAGTCATTGGTGGACTATGATTTTGATCCTTTTCCATCTTTACAAATAGAGATTTGTACTCACCTTCAAAACACACATTTTTCTCTCGTTCTCCTATTTCTCTTAATTTCTTCCTTCTCTCTTTTCTTTCTTATAACATTTTGGGTTTATTATTTTACTTTTTTTAGAGTTCCTTACTAGTTTTGATATTTTCAAATTTTTTTGAAAAGTTCATGTTATATTCTAAGGGCTTATGCAACACACCACAAATAAATTTTTAAGAATAATAAATATATACACTTCGAAAAATCTTTGTTCGTAGTTTTAATTATTTGTTGTTGGCATTTTGCAATAATATGAAGATGCAACATTGTAATACAACCTTCACATGTGAAGGGTTTCTTTCTTAGCAAGAGTTTGATATCAAAATGCCATGACAAGCAATTAAATAAGGTAGAAAAGTGATGGTGAAAATGAAGGATTTGACCTATGATGAAGTAATAAAGATGCACGGTAACACAAAATAAACAATTATATAAAAGCCTTTTGAAGTGTGACTTCACCTTATTTTAAGTTTATTCAGAAAAAAGAACGAGATAAATTTGAAGTAGTTTTGTAAGAGAAAAAAAGTTATTAAGGTTTTTATTATTTTTTTTATGGAAAGTAAAAGAGAAAATAATTATACATTAAATTATATAAATATTACTAATAAAAAAGTAAAATAAGAGTATATTGATATTTTTGTTATAATTAAATTTTGTTTCCAATAATCTATACATTCTGTTGAACAACCAAACATCTTAATAACAGTTATAGATGTTTTGGGCTATAAGCATGTGCCAATCATTATTAGTAATGGCTATTGCTTCCAGTCTATTTCCTCTAGCACCTCATCACTTCCGGAATTTATTTCCGGAACACTATAAACAACTCTGGAAATTTTTTTGAGAAAGCAATCACTCCCTCCTAATACGGAAACCGAAGCTTTTTAACGGAGGGGAGGGAGAAATTTGACGGAGTACAGGAAGGAACAGCCTATGGTAATTAGAGTGAGGAAAACAAAATATAATCTTTATATCATTAATTTATAAGAAGTACTATTATTTTTATTTCTCGGCTAATTATTTTAAAATTCAATAAATTTATCATATAATAGTTTGTGATTAGATGCAGCGAAAAAAGAGAGTAAAAAAATAAGAAAAAGAAAACTTAGCAAAAACATGGGCCATTATAAAAGGAGCACATACATGTGGGCCGAGCCGGCCCAAATAAGTCCTGCCTTTTTCCTCAAGACAACACAACACTGAAAAACAGTGTCTTTCTACTTTTTCCCTCATTGCTCAAACTCGACAATTGAGATCTCACTGCAATTGCTTCTTCTACTAGAAAAGGTGCCAAAACTGTTCTCAAAATTTGCGATTATTTTTCATATCTCCCCATTTTATATATATATTATCTACTTTTCTATGTTATTTTGATTTTAAGGTTTGTTTTCATTTAGGTCACTAATCTTCCATCATGAAGCTCGATACCACTGGTCTTGAATCGTTTCCCTCACTGCTTGCACCTCAAAGCGACGTCGTTGGAGAACTTTCCGCCGCTCCGTCCTTCGACCTTCCGAATTCCAATGACGTGAGTATTCAGGTTTTGAAACTGTTAAAAGTTTCAGAGGGGAATTTTGGGCTGAGGTTTTGTTTCTGAAATTGTTGGGGAAAGAAAATTGAAAGCTGGCTAGGGTTTAAATTTTAATAGAGAAGGGTTGAAGGTTGATGGTTTTAACTGATGCGTTTGGGTATTTTGTGTGTATGTTGGTGATAGTTCGATGGGTTCTTGAAAGAGGCTATTCAGATGGTGAAGCCCGCGAAGGGTACAACGACTCTTGCTTTTATCTTTAAGGAGGGCGTCATGGTAGCAGCTGATTCTCGAGCTAGCATGGGAGGATATATATGTGAGTGCTTGTTAAATCTAATAGCATTTTCGCTTTTCTTTGTTCCTTTGGGTAAGTTAGTCAGATATTTTCTGTTACTTGCTTCGAATTAAATGATGCGTGAGTTCTTGAACTTTGAGTGTTGGCTGTCTCCAGCATCGCAGTCTGTGAAGAAGATTATTGAAATCAATCCGTACATGCTTGGGACTATGGCTGGAGGTGCTGCTGATTGTCAATTTTGGCACAGGAATCTCGGTATCAAGGTAATCTATGATACCTTGAACCTTATATCTTGTATGCTTGCTTCTGTTCTGTCTGTTATGTACTTATATTTTTAGACCAGTCTCCTACCGAGTTTCTGCCCTAGTCTCCTACACCTTGGCATTCCTTGGTTATTTCCTTACAATTTTGTTATTGATATTGTTGCTGCTGCTATAGTGGAGTAGGTGACAATGAACCTTCTTTTTGAAGTATATTTATATTCATTTCCTAAAAATTTCTTGTGCATAGGAAGCATTTAGCCTGTTTTTGCATGCAAAGAAGGAGCATAAAAAAGTGGGTAAATTGGAAATAATGATGGGTGGGTAGTCTGCTATTCAGACGTAACTTTGTTAAGAGAAATTCTTTAGATGGATGGTTATGTAATTTAGAGATATCCTAAACTCTTAATTCTAATTTTCTCTTATTATTTTTACCGTGATGAAATGTAGAGAGAATAATTTATAGGGTGCAATTGTGTAAGTAAAATGCATTTTTCAATTTCAATTCCAATTCCTTTCTCGTTATATCTAGTTGTCCCAGTGGTGTGATATAGCTTTCACATCTAATTTTTATTTACCTTGTCAATAATTTGTTTTCCTTTAACCTATATCAACTTTAATTTATAATTATGTGCTTGGCCAGCATGTTTGAATATATTTTATAAATCTCAAGGGGCTACTGTATTTTATTATTATTATTATTATTATATATATATATATATATATATATATATATATATATAAATAATATGTGCATGCACTTCAATGTGAAGGCTTTCGTTACTTTTTCTTATATAATAACATCTAACAAGATATATTGGTACTTGGAATGTTACTTAATTGACATTGATTTTTTTGGATCGGTTGATTTTTGATCTGTTAAGTTTCTGATGGCAATGCTCTAGCTAAGACAAGCCAAATCTAGAAGAAACCAAGCCAAAAGATCAAGATGCTCATGGCTTTTGATGAAATGTGAAATGGTGGTGGTATAAGGTGGATGTTGTCACGGTTTTGTGTGTTTGAATGGTGATGGAAGGTGTGTTTGGTGGTTCTCTAAGAGAGGTTGGGCCAACTCTTGGAGGAAGGTGGCTAGAGGAGGCTACTTGGGTTGCTCTAGCCTAGATTGACCTTAGAAGGGGTTGTGTGCACAAAATGACAGGATAACTTTACTCTAATTTCAAAGGTGAATACATGAAGGAGAGACACCTCTATTTATAGGCTAAGATGTCTCTAAATAGGCAGAAACTTTAACCTAAAAGAGCCACCTTGGTTGGCTTGGAGAGCAAGAAGAAATCCTCTCCAATAGGAAGGAGACAAGTGGCAAAAATCCACTCAAATGAGAGGGTGACATGTGGCCACTATATATGGAAAAACTCTCCATTCCTAGGGTGACACATGGCCACTAACTAAGAGGAAAAACTCTCAAATAGGGTGCCTCCACATGTCTAGGACGAAAATGAGCTCCTTGTCCTCCAAGCTTGGTCAAAAATGTTTACCCCTTGGTCAATGTTGGGCTTAAGGCCCAATGTTGACTTAGGTGGTCAAAACCTTACTCTTCTTGTCCAAAATGCAAGGCCCCAAATGGAAATCCTACGATACTAAGCCCATAATACAAAGTCTAAATAAAATCTAGACTACTTGACCCATAAACAAAGCCCAAATAAAATCTTGACTACTTGGCCCAAAATACAAGGTCCAAAAATTATTCTTACTCTAGGATCTTCATGATGGCTGAAGATGGCCTAAGAAAAAGATTCTAGGCCCATCTTCCATAGATAACTCTAACTCTTCATGAATGTGCTAGGCCATGGTTAGGGGTATGCCATTAGTTACACTCTTTGGTTGAACTGGTAATGAATTCAGATTGACTAACTAAATAACTGATCATTTATCACGGCAGTTCTTGCCAAAACAATAGCAGGCTAATAGTCTGGTTGACATCAAACCATTAACTTGTACTATCCTTTTTATAAATTTCCATTAGATTTCTAGTGTTTTTAATCTCCATATACTATTGTTTTTTCCTTTTTGATTTATGGCACACAGTTTCCTGTAACCTTACAGCCCAGGAGGCTTGCTAAAAACTGCTCCCCCCTCCTCCCTTCTTCCGCTTAACTGATGACCTCCTCCTACATGTCTATACATATAACCCATTTCTGCTTAACTTGCCTAGTCAGCAAGATCTTTAAGCCTTTCCCCATTCTGTCATTTTTTATTCCTAATGATATAAAACTTCTAGATTATGGACACTTGGCTTGGGTCATTAATGAGCTGGAGCTCTTCCACTAACAGAACTAAGCCTAACAGAAGATCTAAATGACTGATTCATATAAACTTAAAGTTGTATGGTTTTCTATCTTTTGGTTTTCCTTTCCAAGATGCTTTATCCTTTTGTGTTTATGAAGTTGGAAATGGAAATGTATTCTCTAATCTGTTCCATAATTTTTTGTAGTGTCGTTTGCATGAGTTGGCGAATAAAAGAAGAATTTCAGTAACAGGAGCTTCCAAGCTACTTGCCAATATTTTATACTCTTATCGTGGAATGGGGTTATCGGTTGGTACCATGATTGCTGGATGGGATGAGACGGTAATTCACTTGTCAAGTTACTGAACAACGTTATGCTCAGTTAGTCCAATAGCTACTTACAACCGTTAATCTCTCTTTAGGGACCTGGTCTATATTATGTTGATAGTGAAGGAGGAAGACTTAAAGGCACTAGATTCTCTGTTGGATCTGGTTCGCCATATGCTTATGGTGTATTGGACAGCGGGTTAGTTAAACTATGTATTTAACTATCTCGCATAAATCTCATGTCAATTTTCTTTTTGACATTTTCCTTGTTATACCAGGTACCGATATGACTTGTCAATTGAGGAGGCAGCTGAACTTGCTCGACGAGCAATTTATCACGCAACATTTCGTGATGGGGCCAGCGGTGGAGTTGCTAGCGGTATCTATCTTTCTATCCCCGTTATTAACCCAGCTACATCACAAACTTGCTTCTAAATCATGACATTTTTGTTTCTATCCTCTTCCTCACCAGCAAGAAAATAATAGACTTACACTGACAAATGCATGGTAACTAAATTGATATAACCTCTCTTAAGGTACACTTGCCCATTTTTTCCGGAGCACAACTGCTCATGATCGTCCAAAACATAATGTGCATTTTATTATATCCATATAAATGAACAATCGAAAATAATCCATGGTCTCTAACTTAGTCGGGTGAAAATATTAATACAGTAATTTTATCCTCATTATAGTTGACTTGGTGCTATTTTTGATGCATCATTTATATTTATAAATTTTATATGATTTTAGTATACTATGTGGGACCAAATGGATGGAAGAAATTGTCTGGTGATGATGTTGGTGAACTGCATTACCATTACTACCCAGTTACCCCAAGCACAGTTGAACAAGAAATGGTGGAAGCAACTGGAGCATGATGAAGTAACTCGTGGATACCTTCTTAAACTTTGCTTGCCAAGCTTATTTTTAATCCATTGCATGAAACTGATTACTCAATTTGACATTAGTTGATATATGTAAGTGCTGTACTATCATGATGTGGTTCAAAATGAAGTGAATATTTACAATTGAAAATGACATATCAGCGGCAATGTGGAGTGGTTTAAACGAGGAAAGTGCTAGCTATTGCTAATTTAATCCATCTTGCCATTAATGGTTTTCATGGCAACTTTCTGAAAGTTGTACAAGAAACTTACTAATGCGAGTACCTTTGTTTGTTATGGTTATAATAGGTTGTCCTAGTCAAATTAGACTTAAATAAATGCTTTAACTAATCAACTTTGCAAAAAAAGATAATTTTTAGCCTTGATAACGTGAATCAGCTAAAGTGATGAATAATAACAATTTTTATATCAAGTCTCATCTCACTTTGTACAAGAGATGACTAAATCTCTAAGAAATTTCCGCTTAAATCAAGCCATAAATTATATTCCAAAGTGACCCATTGGGATTTGATTTTGACATATCATGTCGTGAAGTGTTTGAATATCTAGAATCATTTTGGAATGTTTGTTTAAGATTTTTTTAAGAAAACGAATACTTTTTAATATAATAAATTTTAAAAATCAATTAAAAATAATTTAAGTAGTTACTAGTTTTTAAATACAAATACACCTACTTTATTTTTTAGTAGTTACTAGTTGGTTAAACCACTTTCATTCTTATTTATGTTGGGTTTTCCATTCTTATTTATGTTGAGTTTGTTCAGTTAGATTATTTTCTTCATTTTTTCTCCAATTAAGTTTTTAAAAGTAAAAAGTTGACTCAATTGAGTCATTGTTGTTAAATTTGGTTAATGGAATTAAGTTTTTGATGACATGACATCTTGATGTGGTAAGTTTTTAGTATGTGACATTTGCAGAGATTTATACATGGAAATTGATAACATTAAACATTTAAAAATTAATGTTTGTTGGTGGATTTTAAAACGTGTAGATGATGTTAAATGTAAACATGAGGATTTAGGGATTTAAGGTTTATTGTTCTTGAAGATTGGAAAGCACTTGAAAGTTTGCAAGACGAAAGTGGGAAAGCGCAAGATGCAAGAATGTCTATGAGGCATTCGTGTTCATCTTCCACTTGCAATAAGTGTCGAAAGCAATTCCGCTTTATCAGCTCTCGCAGAGATGGAGGGTGGAACAGGAAGGACGCATAAAATCTATCATTCATAATTGACCAACGTTACTTCAACAAAATGAAATTAACACCAAGCTTTTTAAAGTAACTCCAAAACATTACTTTGAACTTAACAGGATCAGTTTTACAGTAACATTCTGAATTCAAGACCCATTACTCAAAACAAGAATAAGTTATTCCCATTCTTGTCAATATTCATTAAAGATAAAAAAACATAAGTCTATGATGGACATAAGTAGTACAACAACAGTTAATGGCACATAATGTAGAGATCCATTACTGATATGAAGATGGACATAATAACATACGTTATATTAATACCAAAATGTAGTCATCCATTGTTGATAGAAATACCAATATCTACAATACTGAAACATAAAACATTGTTGATAAAATATTGCTTTCATCTATTACATTTTCTTTCATGTATTAAAATATTTATTAAACATGTCGTCCTATGGTTAAACTTCTTTTGCATGTGCTTGACCCTCAGAAAATGGAATGGGTTCTTCTCCCTATGGTTGCACAACAGGTTCTTCATTTCTTTTGGGACGTGTTATGTTTTTGCCCACTTCCCTATACAACTTACATCTCTTCAGCAATCCACCTTTTGTCATTCTTGTGGTATCATTTTTCATCTCCCACTGCTCTAACCTCCTTTACTTCTTAGGTCTGCTAGACAACTTTTTTTTTATGGAGGCATGGCGTTAGGATATTGGGTGATCTCCCAGAGATTGTTTCCATTAATAGGATAGATAATAGAGGAGTAAATTTCTTCATAGGTTGACTTCTGAAAGCAAGAAGGTATGTAGTCGTCTCCATCTATGTTTAGAAACCTCATTGTTGCCAATGCATGAACATAAGGTATTCCACTAAAGCTCTATTTTCTGCAGGACCATGAATATTCATTTATGTTCACCACAAACTTTTCCCACTTTGTGCCACACTACTATCACTAATGTCATGTTCTTCCAAATCTGACTCAGAAATAGCACTCCAATCTGACCTCTCTATTTCAAGTAAAACAAATTCAACTTTAACCTCCATATTACCAGAACTTTCACTTTCTCTAAAGTCATACTAGACATTTATGTTAACTAACCCATCCATACTATTCACCTCACAATTATCATCATCATCTGATGTACTCCATTCACAGACTTGTACTTTTATGTCCTCCAACTCTACTACTTCTATTTTGTTCGCCTCACCATCATTTAATTCTATCTTGTCAACCTCAACATCATCTACTTCTAACCTGTCACCCTCAACATCATCTACTTCTAACCTCTCACCCTCACCATCATGTGCTTCTCTCCTCTTAGCCTCACCATGATTATCATCAACTTCTATTCTCTCACCGACAACATCATCTGCTTCTCTCCTCTCACCATGACCTTCATCAACTTTTATTCTCTCACCCTCAACATCATTTGCTTCTATTTTCTCAGCCTAATCATCATCAACTTCTATCCTGTCATTGTTAGCACCTACCCACTCATCCAACTATTGTGTTACATCACCATCTCCCAAGGATTGGCTACGACATACGCCATCAACATCATGTATTTTTGTGGCCTGACCAAACCGTTCAGTTACACCACCATCATCTTCTTTTGTCCTCTCATCCAACACTGCACCCTTACCACCGTCATGCATTACTGGTGCAACTTCCTCACGTCCTTCATCAACATCATATTCAATCATGTGAATGACATCATGTTGAGACACAATGTGCACAACATATAAATGAACCTGACCATTTACCTTAGCTAAATTCGCCATATGCATGGCTCCTATGTCATCACACAATGCTTCTAGCCTATCATCTAACACAGAACCACATCCAATAGAGAACCACAATACCTTAAATCCATCATACCCAAGCTCTTTTACTACACTCACTACAACAAAGTAACTCCACAAGTCAGGGTCAAAATACATAGTATCAGTTTCACCTTCATACTTGAGGCACCCTTCGTTCACGAACTTCCTCCCATGGTGAATAACAACCTCTATATCATTCTCTATAACTGATAACACAATCAACAATATTCTACACCTATAAATAACCACAAAACGACAAGAAACATCGTATATTAAAACGAATACCAAGTGATAATGACAGAAGAAAGGAACTTTAACTATGGGGACCAGAACCACAATATGCATACAACACGTTTTCGGACAACCCCAACCCCACATTCTAAAAAGCATGGCCACATAACTACAAAAAAACACTGAATATCAAATTGAAATATACCAATACTATAGATACTAACCTTCCACAAAATTTCACTCCAACCACTTGCGATACACGTCCAAGGACTTCGCGATTCACGTCAAACCTCCAGATACCAAGGATCACTACAATCACGAACCTTCAAAATCCTAATTAACCAAATACCCTCTCTAGTAACGACTTCGCGAAACGTCCAAGAACACTCTACTTCAGATTTTTAATCCCAATTTCAATGAACCCTAATTCCTAATCACATTATACATTTCAGAAATAACTAATTTAAAATGTTTAATGTTATGAAATTCCACTTATAAAAACCTCTGCGAAGGCTATATACTAAAAACTTTCCACGTCAAGGTGTCAGGTCATAAAAAACTTAACTTTGTTAACCCAATTTAATGAAAGGGACTAAAGTGAGTCAATTTTTTTTTTTTAAGGACTCAATTGGAAAAAAATTAACAAAGTGATCTAACTCAAAAATCCAACATAAATAATAACTCCAAAAGTGGTTTAACCTTACTAGTTTTTAGTAGAAATCATATTGTTTTAACAAAATAATATTAATTTTATTCAAAGTTAATTGTGGATTGCATATTCATATGCACTAAATATTTTCAATAACGTGTGTGTAGTTCTTTTTGGAGAGATTGACGTTTGTAACATCCCAATAAATAGTAATTACCATTAATTAGAACTAATCACATTTACAGAGTTAAACAGTGCAGTCTTAACTAAAATCAGCTATTAAAAGCCGAACGCTAAACGGATACCAGGTTCAGTAAAATTTTCCAAAATATACAAGATTCAGGACGAACGGTTTTACAAAATAAATAACCGAACGTCCCCAAAAAAAACTATACAGATAAACCAAAGACTAAAACTTAACGAGCGCGCTAAGGCTCGGCTTTAACCTCTACTTCCACCAGATTGGCGTCCTCCAAATTTTCTTCTTCCAGCATATCTTCAAGTGGCGCCTCTCCATCTGCTCACATCCACAACGGATGATCATTGCATTGACAAGACGGACATACATAACCAGTAGACAACACAAGGAATTGCAAGGGTAAGCTTAGGTAATTTAATTCATACAGCTCACATACAATTTAACATAAGAAATTAACACACAAGACATACATCAATGAATCAGAATAGAATAAATTATCCAACTCTCATAAATGACGACCGTCCGGACTGTATGAATCCATGTAACCGCAGGCGTTCGTGCACCCGGGTGATGTAGTAACTGGAACCATCCATCAGTTGCCACCCGAGGTTAACCCTATCAGTCCAAAGTACTCAATAGGACTAGGGCCTCCTGCCATTCCCACGCATGACCTACTCCCCTCTACATGAGGACGAGCACTCACGGAATATCAGGATGAACAGCCATCAGCGATTTTACCATGGTCATACTATACAACTCTCATATTCAAATCATAGAGACGTTCCTCCTTGGAACGCTCGTTCAAATTCCACTTCCAATAATTTATTCAAAATAACGTTCTCACACATTTACCCTTTCTTTCATTTACATTTTCATTCTGTGTTCCATTCTCATAAATTAACGAACATTCATCCTTTAATAAATAAGGACGAACGTATTTCAGTACACTGCATCCTCGTTTCTGAACAAAAGAAACGAACCATTATCCACTTACGGACGTTCGACACTTAAATAATTTGAATGGACTGATTTTAGATGATCTGAATAATACTTAGAAAAATTTGAGTACAAGGACTTTAGGTTGAATCAAAAGGATAAATACCTTACAAAATAACTTAGATAAATAACCAACGTATAATTAATTCAGAAGACAACACTGCCAGTCAATGACCGAACGTTAACTCACAATTTGGACGAACGCTATTTACGTTCGCTCAGAAATCAATGATAAGGACGAGCGTTCAGTTATAAAACCGAACACTGCTTAGGACGAACGCTAGGTAAATGACCGAGCACTAAATAGAACGAACACTCATTTATAACGAACGTTCGGTATTAGACCGAACGCTAACTAGGACGAACGCTCAATCTAAGACCGAGAGCTCATTTGGACGAACGCTCAGTATAAGACTAAGCGCTACCTATGACGAACGCTGGAATATAAAACCGAGCGTTACTAAATATACTTCAATTTATTTCAATCGTTGGACACGCTAGGCTGAGCCAAACGCTCAAACCTAACCCTTCATTCAAAGGACGCTCGCTCTTCATCAGGATCCTTTCCGAATGAAAGAATTCTTATTCTAAGTCCTTTTCAAGGGAAACCGAACGGTATAAGACCGTTCGATGACGAGCGTACATTATCAAGCAGAGAATATGATATTTTCCAGATTTTTCATTTTACAATAACTTTACAGTTTTCATACGATTCATAACTTATAATTTCTCTCCACCATAAATCTCATACATTACAAAATTCATATTATCATCCCAAACCATACAGAAACTTAATCATATTCCAAATCATACGTTTCATTCTCAGCATACAGTTCAAACAATATTCATCATATACATCCAGTGCAACCATGCTCGTTCATGTATACTTAAACATCAAATATTTCATGCATTTCAGACATCCAGTACACTTCATTGCTTTCATACACATCAAACAAGTATTAAATTAAATTACTAAAGCTTCCCTTACCTGGTCTAGCAGTGAACTCCTTAAGCGAGTGATTTTTAACTCGTCCAAATATGGTTTCCCTACCCGCAACGTGCTTCTCAAGTGTTTCACTAAATCTAGCCACAAGAAATGTAGAAAGACTTAGCTTAAATTCTAACATGCAGCAGTACCAGGGTCCGCATGCAACTCTGAACGGAGCGTTTTAGGGTTTGAGAACTTACCAGTTTAGATTTCAGTTCTGTTCGGTTCAGAACGATGCTCACGGTGTAGGGAATGTTTCTACGGTATCTGAAATGGAATCGGAGTGGATGACGGTGAGTTATCTTAGAGAGAAGGTGAGTAAGTTTTAGAGAGAAGTTGGAGGATTTGAATTCAGATTTTCTGGGAAGAAGATGAAGCATGCAAGGAATGGAGAAGAGGTTTCCAGAAAATATTTTTCTCTTCCCACGCAGGACGAACGTCCATTCTCTGCATGCCACTTGTTTTCCACTAACGTTTTTGGAACGTTCCCTCAGTGACACATGGCAGGCGCATGCAGAGTGGAAGTGAGTGGGTTTTGACGTGCCAAGGTGTAATAAATGGTGATCAGAGTGTGGATTTAAGTGCTTAATTAATCAGGTTCTCACAACGTTTGTGCGATAAATAATATTTTTAAAATACACAAATCATTTATTAGACAAGACTCTTACTTAACGCACGTGCAATGAAGGCATAATGTTGACATTCATTTTATATGTCATGTAATGATATATTTTAATGAGAGGTGCTCAAGAATTTTAATTTTATGAAAGTGCAAAGAAAGAAAAAAACCTTTTCATTATTAGAGAAATGAAACGTCAACAGGAAAAAAGAAATTAAAGTTTCATAAAAAAACATATTGATTTCCTTGGTTTGCATTGAACGACCACAAACCAATGTTATATAGAAAAAACGTGGAATAACATTTTCATAATATTTTTCCCTTAATTACTTGCTTGATCTCCATTTTAGTGAGAAAATTTCTTAGTTTCCGTTTTTTAAAATGTTTTAATTGTTTTAACTTTTTGAAAATAGTGTCTTAGTTAGGTTTTTGTTTAGAAAAAAATTACTAACAACATTAACTATATGTTACAAATAAATTTATAGTTTTTTTTACTTTAAAATTCTTTTTTTTTTTCACATAACAGGGTTATTAGTATGACACATAACACTATCAGTATTAGATAACAGACAATGTTACAGACAATGTTACGTGTTATACATGTTTATTTAATTCAATTTAGTTGTATTTTTTTTTCAAAATGAAATAATATTGTCCCTTTTTAAATTCAATCAAATTTATTATTTGTATAAATGTTATATATATATATATATATATATATATATATATATATTTTATATATATATATATATATATATATATATGGGTTTGTTAACTTGCGTACGTATGTTTTTCAATTGGTATATTTTAGCAATGTGTACCGAGTTTTAGCAAACAAAAATACTCTCATATATTATGGATTCTAAGTTTTAAAGTCAAGACTATTTGAATAATTTTCACTCTCAAAACTAAAAAAAACAAGAAACCCCAAAACTCTTACTCACCACCCTGATTCCTCTCAACTCTTTATCTTTCATCTCTCTCACTCCAACATTTTCTTTGTCATCATATGGTAGTCCCAACTGAAAAAAAAAATCAAAAACACAGTTGTAAACAATCTTTCAAAAAATGATTTTATGATGAATTTTCATTTTATAATTTGTCTCATCTAATTTTCACAAGCATAATGACATATGAAGGAATTAGTAATTGACTTGGAAAAAATCAGAAATACTCGCGGTTGAATAATTTCTTACAAAAAATGATTTTATAATGAGTTTTCGTTTTATAATTTTTGTCTTATCTAATTTTATCTAATTTTCACAAGCATAATGATATTAAAGGAATTGGTAATTGACCTGGAAAAAATCAGAAACACTCGTTGTTAAACAATTTCTTACAAAAAATGATTTTATAATGAGTTTTCATTTTATAATTTTTTTCTTATCTAATTTTCACAAGTATAATGACATCTGAAGGAATTGGTAATTGGCCTAGAAGGTTTTTGAAGAGATGATGATTCAACATCTGCAGATGATGAAATTAGAGAGGTTAGTGAAGATGATGAAATTGAAGAGATCTTGAATGAACCTTTGCCTGAAGGTGAATATGTCACTGACTCAACTCTTTAGAAAGGCAAATTGTTTAACGGCGAGTGTTTCTGATTTTTTCACTTGGGGCTACCGTAGGGATGAGAGAGAAAATTTTAGAGTGAGAGAGATGAAAGAGAAAGGGTTGAGAAAAATGAGGGAGGTGGGTAAGGGTTTGAGGTTTTTTTGTTTCTTTTTTAGTTTTGAGAATAAAATTATTCAAATACCCTTAACCTTAAAACTTAGAATCCATAATATATGAGGATATTTTTATCTACTAAAACTCGGTACACATTGCTAAAATTTACCAACTGAAAAACAAGCGTACACAAGTTAGGAAACCTCATATATGACAGAGAATTCTGATTTGGGTACGGGTATGAGTATGGGTAATACTCAAATTTTTCAATTGAATATGGGTAATACTGTTTTGATACTTTTTACATAATTATGTTTAATTTCTAACTCATTATTATAAGTCTAATTTTATCACCATAATTGCATAAATAAATTTATGTACTATAATATAATAATTTAAAATAATTGCTATGAATTTTTTATCACCATCCAATATATATTGAAGTTCAAAAGATGAAATATTTATGTTAAAATTTTTAATTATTATTAGTTTAATATTTGTTCTTTGTGTGATTTTGAAATTGATGAATTATAATTTTTATTACGCTTAAATACTCTTTGGGTTCTTATTTTCGTCGACTTTGTTCAATGTGTGACTAATTTTCTTTTTCAGATGTTCAATGTGGTTCTTAATTTAGTAAATTATGTTCAACTTGGTCCTTTTCCATAATTCTACCTAAATTGTTAATGTAAGAGGATTAATCTTTATCACATGTTAGTTTGTGATATTTTAATTTTTATTAATTTTTTTAAAAATTTGTCTTTATTTACAATAAGTTGTCACTGTATCAAATCACATTGTGTCACGTGGCAATGTCAGTGTCACGTATGAAGTCAGTATTAGTCTTGTGTGTCAGTGTCTTGTATTCAACTTAGTCCTAATTATTATTAATTTTTTCAATTTAGTTCTAATTTTTATTCATTTTGTTCAATTTAATTCTAATTTTGTCCCTCTATAAATTAAGACAAAATTCAATTTTTATTAAAATTCATATTTTTATTAAATATTTCTTCATTATTTTTAAGCTAACTCTAACTCTAACTATATCACTGAAATATAATTATTAGATCCATGTATAATTTTTTCTACATGTAAAAAATAGGGTTAGAATTGGTTTAAGAATAATGAATTTTTTTTTTCTAATTTTAAAATAATAAATAATTTTCCTTCTAACTCTAAAAAGAAATTAGAGTTTTCCTTCTAATTTTAGAAATAAATTAGATTTTTTCTTCCATGAGAATTACAATTTGTACTTGTTTTGTAAAAACACTTTGTTGTGTTGAAATATTCATAAGTGAATTAAAAAGTACTTTACAAATTAAGCGTTTAACAACTTGTGTAGATCATTTAATCCTTAATAAAGTTATTAAACGATTTTTTTGGCAAAAAGTTTTCCACAACATTATTCACCTCTTCTCCTTCCCTTCCACCCCTCCTCTTCTAGTGTTTTGTAGTTATTTCAAGATAGGAAGAATAACACTCTGAATTTTACGCTGTCATTTTCTCTAAAGTTTTCATCGTCTAACACTTTCTTTGAAAAAGAAAAGTTTTATTACAAGCCTTCATATTTCTTTGTATTGAAAACTTATCCTCTCTATGAGAGTTATAATTTGGATTTTTTTTGTAAAAAACCTTTGTTGTGTTTTTATATTTAGAAGTAAATTAAAACACTTGGTTGGTTAACTCAGTGGAGTTAAACGGTCTAGTCAGTTGTACTAGTGAGATATCAGGAGTGTTTAAACTCGTCTAACCAGTTAGGTAAGTTTGTAAAACCAAGAGTGTTCAAACTCATTTGTAATCTTTGGAAAGATTAGTGAAACCTCTTAAGAGTGTTTAAGGAAGAACTGGATGTAGCTTAGTTTGGAGCGAACTAGTATAAAAATAAGTTTGTGTTATTGCTTTCGGTTTTAAAAATTTTCCTAAACAATTTAGAAATACTTAAGTGTTTCACACTTATTGCAGATTTCCTAATCCCTGCAAAAGTACTTAAACACTTATTTGTGAAAACTTTTAAAAACTTTATTAAGCCTATCTTGGAGGGAAATAATACCACATGGAGAGGAGGAGAGGCTCATCCTTGGAGCCAAACATACCTAAGTGAATATGGAGAAGCATGAGTAGTTGACCTTTTCTTCTAGAAGGTTAAGGGCGCATATGACTGGCTTGGAGACCAAGCTAGGTTTCTCTCATTTTCAAGACACATCCTTTAGACCTAGCTTCTAGAAGCTTAGATTGTCTTTTTATGTGTACACCATTTGGCTTTGTATTAGTTCAAAGAGACTTTTACCATCAAGTACATAAAGGGCTTTTCAAGACTTTTGAAAGGGTTGAATGTTTTGAGAAAATACATACATTATATTCGACCATTGTCTTTGCTCTCTTTTATGAGTGTTCTTTTCTTAGCCTCATCTTGAGACTTGCACTCAAGTGGTGGCATCCTTACTCATTTTGGGTTGGTGAAACTTTATGCCCCCCTAAGTGACGTGTTTCCCTTTAGTTTCTCATCCCCTCTTCTTATCTTCCCACTTTGTTAGTTTTTTTTTTCTTTCATTTTGGCTACTTATATGCATGCTAGATTAATCCGTTTGTGTTTATATTGTTGTAAGACCTGAGAAATGTAGTAATTAGGGAATAAAGTGGGTTTGAGATTTGAGTTTTATTGCTTGGGAATTGGTGTTTAATGTCTAGGTGTTTCTTAGAATTATAATTACTATGTTAATTATTTAATGTTAGTATTGATAAAGTGCAACACATGATTGATATGTTATTAAATTGGTGATTTGTGTGTGTATGTGATGTTACCAATGTGATGTGTTGGTTTGTTGTTAGGAATGTTGTTTAGGATGGAATGGATGTGGGTTCAATGCCTAGGGAAAAAAGTTTAAGAGAAACTTAGATTTTAATTGTATTTTTGGCCTAGGGACAAAAGGGTCTTTTTACCTTCATCAAATGGTGCAGAAATTAAGTTAAGGAGGTTTAGAAAGTAAAAGAATGAAAATAAAATATGAATAATAAAAAGGTTACATGGATTTTAAAAGATTTACTAGTTATTGATATTTTAAAAAGTAGTTGAGATAATATGGGAGAGGAAATCTTGGTGGGTTTTTAGAGATAAAGTGAGAGATTTTATTAAAACCAAAAAAATAGAAATAGAGGGAGAAGAGATAAAAAGGAGAATAGTAAAATGGGTTTGCACATTGTTACCCTAATTCTAAAAATGAAAAAGAGAGAGATAAGGGAGAGGAGAGACGTTTTCTAGGAGACAAGAGGAAGAGTTGTAGCAAACCTTAGTGCAAGGGAAGATTTATGGTGTTTTTGAAGTATAGATAAAGCCCTAGTATTGGCCAAGGTATGGAGATGTTTTTAATTTATTTTTTTTCTTGTTGCTTGTATGATGAATAGGGTTTGTTCTTGATTACCTTGAAAGTTAATGTTGTTTTGATGCATGGGTATGTATGAGAATATGCTTTGCATGATAATAGGGTTTATATCATGTTTGTATTGGGTTTTCCCTATGTAAAGTACATATGTTTTTGTTGGGTTATTCTATAATAGGTATTAATGCTAAAGGAGAACAAAGTTATGATGCTTGAGGGGGTTTTACCATGAAAATATATGTTATAAAGATGGTATGATAATCATATATAGAATACTGGGTTTGTTAGGTTATAATTTGCATAATGATGTGTTTTGGATGATTCAAGTGACATAATGTATGCATTAGGGTTTGATCATAAGGGTGTATGAGGTCAAAATACATGCATGACGTATTAGATATGTTTGCTCGTGATCTACGGTTGTTGTATGTGTGTTTTAAACACTTGAATTTTGTCCAAGATGTGTTTTGAATTGACAATAATCGATTATTATTAGTTATAATCAATTATCTACGCATTGATTTTGAGTGTTGTTTCAGGAATAATCGATTATCCTTTGATGTATGATGAATTTGGAAGTTCGTTGTGTTAGAACCATAAAATAATCAATTATCATAAGTGATAATCGATTATCACAGATTATTTTGTGTAAATGTGAACCTCTGGGGAATAATGGATTATCACTTATGATAATCGATTATCTTAGTGTATTTTTATTGGAAAAGTGTGTTTTGATGAAGAAGGGACGTGGACCAAGCTTGAGGAGCTAGGAAATGTTAGAGAGTGAGGTTAGTGATTATGTTTAGGGTCAGTTTTGACTTGTAGTTGAGGTTGAAGCATGAGTGAGTGTTAGGGTGTACCTGAGTATGTTGTTGATGAGCATGAGAGTGGAGGATAGGTTTACTAATTGTATTTAGTAAATCCTGGTTCTATCTGCAGAGGGTGCTTCCTTTTGCCTTGTGTACAAAGGAAGGGTTATTCCGGTATTGAACCTTCCTTGTGTGGGGGTGATAGTGTTTTCCTTATCCTTGTGTGACAAGATTACTTGTTCTTAAGCTGTATTGCGAGACTACTCAAACATATCTATAGGACATGCTACAAATTGGTTTGTAGGAGCAGTTATATATTGATCTATAGGAGCGACTACAAACAAGTGAGGTAGGGTACAAGAGTGAGACTGACTCTTTCCACTAGGGTATTCATGGTACGGTGATGTTCATGGTGTTGTTTATGACTAGGATAGTAATGACAGTGATGTATCTATGATGATGATCATGGTATTGGAGATGCTCCAGGTGATGCTATGTTGATAATGATGTTACTATAATGGTTATAGTAAGTAGTTAGGATTGGTGCTAATGAGTGGATAGACCAAGGGTCTATGTGTGAGATGTTAGTAATATCATCAATGGTCAAGGAATCAAGGATCGAGGATCGAAGATCAAGGATCAAAGATCGGGGATCGAGAATTGAGTAATTCATTCTGACTAAGTTGTCATGCTAGAGGATTAGGAATCTTATTGTTATGACTATTGGGTATCGGGTGGTTTATGGTTGATATATATTTAGTGTGTTTATATCTTATTATTATTATGATTGTTTTATAGGTAGCTTACCTCATACGTATTTGTGTTTGTGTGATATGAATGAAATTATCGGTGATGATCGTATAATGTGTTATACGTGAGCATATGATGTTGCAGATGGTGTTGAGGCATGATAGATTCGAGAGCTGACGGGGAACAAATTTGGAATTTTTAAAGAAAGCTGTTTTGTTAAATTTAAGACAATGTAGTTGGAATTATTTTATTTCATTCGTTATTTCCATTATTTTGAATAATGTAATTGGACAAGTCTTTTGAAACTCATATTTTGAAACTCATATGCTTTGAATAAATTATACATGTTTAAATAGTAAGGTTTTGAAAAATTTGTTTCTGTGCTATGATAAAAAGTTGAAGTTTCCACTTTTTTAATAACTCATGACACCTTAAAATTTGGGGGCGTTAGAATTGTCATCGTTGTTTGTTTTTTTGTTTAAATGACTTTTTCTCTTCTCATGAACTCCTTGAAGTGTACTTTCACATCTAAATAACCTTGATTATCTTAATGTTCATTGAGAATCTTCATAGAGTTTCTTAATCACTCAACACTATATTCTTTAAAATAAAAAGTGGGTTGTTATTTAAGTATATAATTTTTGTATTGTAGATCCTTTTAGTAAATGAAGTATTATTTATCTTTCAATAATTTAGTTTTTCTCGTATAGGATTTGTAAATATATTTTATATACTTGGTTTGTGTTTTTTTATCAACTATGTAATGGTTTAAATATTAGTAAATTGAATCCAATTAGAGTGTTATAATTAAAAACAAGACTTTATCCATACACTTGCATTTATTAAACTAATATAACTTTTCAATTACTTTTGTTGTTTAATTACTATTACAAATTTGGTTATTAAAAAAATTGAAAATATTCTTACATATTGATAAAAAAATAATTAACTACGATATTTAGAAGTGAAATGAAAACCCTCAGTTCAAAAGTATAAATATTATCCTCATTAGTTTTAAGTGTTTCTAAGTAAATACTTAAGTAGAAAAAGAAAATCTATTAAAAGTGATCAAATGATGTTTTTTATGTGTACAAAATCAATAACAAGGTTAAAAAAGACATGGCATCTAAGGTTAAAAATGCAACATTGGTGTGATAAATTTGATAATGAAAAGTGGCAAGTGATGGTGATGCAAGACCAAATATGGCTATTCCTTATGTAACGTGCTACCAGTGCTCCATCTTTTCAACAAAAGGAATAAATACAAAAGAAAAATGTCAATTTATATAAATCACTCCAAATTTAGGTTATGTTTAAACTAGTTTTTACATAAACTTTCTCAAAGAAATAAAATTACTCATAAGTTAAAATTAAATAATAAATAAGTTAAAATAAAAATTTAGATTTTTATGCAAATGTATAAATTAATTTTAATTTGAAAAAAAAAAGAGTTGGTGTGAAATTTGTTCCAAAGATCCTTAAGTTATTCTTTGATAATGAGAGACAAGGAATAGAATAAAAGGACGTGATTGTTTATTCCTTTGTTTTTCACTTCAATTTCTAAATCGCGTTTGCTCAGAATAATATACGAGGCGAAGTCATACCGTGTGCCGCCCCACTATACAAATAAATCACATATCATTAACCATAACAGCAAATATATTATTATAGTGTCGAGATTATCTTATAATCTTTACATAAGACATTTTTATTAGAAGATAATTAAAATTTAAGTTTCAAAAACCGGCTAACGGTAAATTTAAAACTCATGATAAGTAAACCGCTAATTCATAAAAATAAATCTTTAAGAAAAAAACTTTTTTTCTCAAAAAAAATTAGTTATGATAAAAGGTATTCTAATATGAGAAGCTCTAAAAGTAATCGTGGTATAATAGAATAAAAAAATCAACTAAGATGATTGAAAAACGTAATTATAACGTATCTATGACAATGAAATTATTGTATTAGTACGGAAAACGGACACGTTGCTCCCACCAATTCGGAAGCGGTTTTCCGTTACCGCGTTAAGTCATGTACCAAATTTGAATTGCAATTTTTAAGTGTTTATTTATGACATTAATTAATCGGTTGACCTGTAATATCTTGCCACGTACCCTTGTCGTGGCTTCCATGTCCTTGTTAATCAATTATTGTGTTTTGAAAATTGGAACACTCTGGGCAACTTCATAGGTTTATTAGAATTTATGATACACCGCCTCCACACGTCGTCAAACCGACATCAAAACATATATATATATACACACACAAGACAGTTTCATACATCTAGTTTAAATTTTTGGTAGTTTAAATTTTTGGTACAGTCTGTGAGTTTGTTTGGTCCAACATACAGACATATAGAAAGGAGTGTGTATTGTGAGATGGGGCAGAAGGTTGGGTTAGAGGATGTTGTGAGATACTTTGATGAAGATGGTGATGGAAAGGTTTCGCCTTTGGAGCTGAAGCAGGGGTTAGGGATGATGGGTGGTGAGCTTCTGTTGAGAGAGGCTGAGATGGCAATTGCATCTTTGGATTCTGATGGAGATGGGTTGCTGAGTTTGGAGGATTTCGTTGCTCTGATGGAAGGTGGAGGAGAGGAGCAGAAGTTGAAGGACTTGAAGGTGGCTTTTGGGATGTATGACATTGAAGGCTGTGGCTTTATAACTCCAAAGAGCTTGAAGAGGATGCTTAAGAAGATGGGTGAGTCCAAGACCCTTGATGAATGCAAAGCAATGATCAAACACTTTGATTTGAATGGCGATGGCTTCCTCAGCTTTGAAGAATTCAGAATCATGATGCAGTGACCCATAAAGCTCAGATTTCATTCATTTTTTTGTACATCATCTGTATGTATATTTCTTAATTATGGTGTATTCTGGTTCATTACTGCCCAATTATTTGTTATGAATAAAGGAATTTTATGTTTTTGGAGATATAATGCTTTCATTGCAACTGCTATTAATTTCATACTTAACTCCAGATATGTTAAATTCTGATACAGGAATGATTGCCTTATTTCAATCTTCTTGCTTCGCGGAAAGAGTTTATCTTTATGTGCCCTTTATGGCATATTAGAATATTATTATTTAGCAAAAATAGACTATAAAATATAATAGTGAGAATTTTATTAGATGGTGTGTAGTAAGTGTCTCGTGTCTTGTGCAATCAAATACATATCCTCTTGATACATAATTCTGCTTGAGAACGTTCTCTCGATTCTTGCCTTCCAAGTAAAAAGAAAAATCTTGAATAAGCAACTCATTCAATTCTGGTTTTTCATGTAATATTAGAAAGTGTTTGGCCATAATCCATTTAGAGCCACATTTAAATCCCGATTAATTCAGCTGCCTTGTGAATTTAGAATATGACTAAACACAGAAAGATAATGAATTAGACATAAGTTACTAATGTGGTGAATTTATGGTTAAATTGTCTAAAAATATCTCTAGCTTGATTTTTGACAAACTGGATCAAGTTTTACTAATCTCTTGACTGATCCGGATTAGTTGAGTCTGAAACGAAATCTTTAACATCTAGTAAATCATATTCATGTAAATAAAGGGATTTTTTAAAAGTTGTGTTAAGTGTTTTGTTTTGCAATTACAAATATTTAATCTTGTTTCTAAATCAATAATTTCGAAGTTGCTATTCGCACTCTCATTCTCCGTTTGGACATATTATCTTTACGGTTTTATAAAAATATCCTGAATATTTCAGTGTGCAATATTTTAAAATGGACTGAATATGATTCTACTCTTTTAACTTCAATGCAAAATTAGATTTAAACTTTGATACAATTTAATTTTTAAACTTGAAAAATAAATAAATATGATTCTCCATACTCAATTGTTAATGATGAATTGTGAGGCAGATAATGTAAGTCAACATGCAGACCCACAAAAAAGTGTGAGACATTATTTTTAATCTCTTAATCCGCTTAGTTTTGTCAACTACTGACACCTGTATTTGGCTTGCATAGCTTACATTAACTTAAATTCAACAACCCGTAATGTGTGTTTTTTTAAACAATTTGCTCAAATTGTGTTTCTTATCATATTCATCTATAGCAATAGCTTGCTCATCCGCATCCAACTCATCCAAAAATAGTTTCTTCATTCGCATGTTTTTTCTTGTTTCGATTTAGGTCAAAGTCTCTTTGTTTCACTCTGGTTCAAAGTCATTCTTATTCTCAACATACTTATTCTTAAAAGTTAAAAATTATAAAATTAAATATTACTATTTTAGAAAATAAATTTATAAAATCTATTATTTCTACTAATTTATTAAATAAAAATAAATAAATAAATTACAAAAAAATATTTTTTTATATTCACTACAAGTCCAAACTAAACTTTTTATATAAACTGCAAGCTGGCCTACAAACTCGCATGCCAAATGTTAGACTATTGCTCCTTATAGTTCTAAAGATTTCTTCCTACACCTCCGAAAGACCAAAATATCTTTCAGTAAAACTAAAAGAATAATTAAAAGAATTAAAATTTTTGAAATCTCGTTAAATTTCTCAACTGATTTCGAAATCTATCGAGAAATGTAACGGATTTCAAATCTGATATATTTTTTATCGGATTTCGAAATTCGTTACATTTTTCAATGAATTTCGAAATTCATTCATAATTTTTTTAAAATTTTTTTTAATTTTATTCTTTTGTATTTTTTTGTTTTTAATTTTTTTAAATATATTTTACTTGTTTTAGTTTAATAAAATATATGTTAAAATATTAAAATATTAGCATATATTAAATTAAATTAAATATTTACTAACTTTTAAATTGAAAAAAAAAATTAAGAATATGTTATACAGGTTTCAAAATTTGTTAAGATATATGTATTGAAAGTCTTAAATGGATTTCGAAATCCTCAAATTTCATTGAACATCTTAATGAATTTTAAAATTTGTTGAAGACCTGAACAGATTTTCAAATCTATTGAAATTTTCAAAAAATCTTTTAACGGATTTTATAAGATTTGGGAAAATAGGAGTTTAAAAATAAAGTAGTTTTGATACTTTGTGTTTTTGTTAGAACATAATTGTTGTGTTATTTATTTATTTTTGTGTTTTTGTTTAGGGACAAAAAAAAGTCTTTTACCTTTATTTAATTGGTGCAGAAATTCATTAAGGGGTGTTTTTGTGTTTAGAAACCCTAGAAACTCTAAATCAAAGTGAGAAAACAGAGAAAGAGAGGATATTGGCGTTTTGGGACAAGAAGAGAGAGAGCGATGAGAAACTCTTAGTGTAAAGGAAGATTGATGGTGTTTTAGGATTGTAGGTAAAACCTTATGATTGGCCAAGGTATGTGGAAGCTTACCTTTATTTATTTATGGTTGTATGTTATATGTGTACTTGATTATCTTGATTGGCAATCCTTGTTTTAATACATGTGTATATGAATATGGTTATATGTGGTTATTGTTGGGTAAGAGTTTGTGTATCAATGGGTATAGGTTTATGTAATATTTGTGATGAGCTTTTCCTATGAATGTATTATATATGTTTTGTTGGGTTATCCCAGCAAAGGGTTTGATGCTAAGGGAGAACAAAGTTATGATGCTTGGGGGTTTCTATGCAAATATATGTTGTAAGGGTTGAGTTATTGGGCTCCCTTCCTGTGGAGAATAGACCAAATAATGTGGATCATTATGTCTCACTTTGTTTTAGTGGAGATGGTTCAGATTAGTAGGGTACATTAGAGTCATTTGAAGAGAGGGAAAAGCCAAGAGAGAGAGAAAGGAAGAGAAAAAGTCATTCCTGCATAACATAAAACCTACATTGGTGTTTTCGTCGTTGTGAAGTTGTTCACCGTGGACAGTGGGTTCCAAACTTATGGTTCTTCATTCTGACCGTTTGGATCGTCAATCAGAGGTCTAGATTGAGAGAAAATAGTCTCGCATCAACAGCTTTGTTTTGAAGAATATCATAAAATCTACACTAGTGTTTTCGTCAATGTGAAGTCGGTCACCATTGGATCGGGCTGATTTTTGGACAACGGGTTCCATACATATGTTTCTTCATTTTGACCGTTCGAATAATCGATTATCATTAGTTATAATCGATTATCTACGCGTTGGTTTTGAGTGTGGTTTCAGGAATAATCGATTATCTGGGATGATAATCGATTATCCCTTCCTGCGTGATGTTTCTAGGTGAATTTCACTGAGATAATTGATTATCTTAAGTGATAATCGATTATCACAATTTATTTTGGTGAAAAATGGTGAATTTAATGAAGAATGGACGTGAACCAAGCCTAAGGATAATGTTTCAGAGGCGTGATTGACTCGAGAAAGATGGGGAATAACCTTAAAATTCATTCAAAGCTATTTCTTTTTACAAGTTAAGATAATATAATTAAAGTATTTCTTTTTAAGTATGTTTTTGTAGTATGGTAAATTTTTTAATTTTACCAATTTTTAATAATTCATAGCATCCTAGAAATCGGTGTTACATATTTTGAAATCCATTGAAACGTAAAAAGTTGAAGGTATAAGATTTTTTGAGTTGCAGAGAAAGACAAACTTAAAAATAATTACTTTAAGTTAAAAAAAGAAATTACAAAAGATAGTTTTGAAATTTAAAAAAAAAGGTTTAATACCTATTTTGGTCTCTCGGTTTGTGAGGTTTATTCAAAGTTGTCCTACCTTTTTTTAGACGTTCATAATTATCCCATATTTTGTAAAAAAATGGTTCAAGTTGATCATTTTTGCTTACGGCGTTAAAAAACTAACGGAACTTAGCCAACCTGTACAATCTTTCAATACGTGGCAACTGTGTGGCCTAATTGACGTGGCACTTGTATTTCAAAATAACTAAGGTTTACTTCTTCACCCAAAAATCAAGGAGCAATGCAACACCACCGTACGGTTGCGGTGCAACCGAAGACGTCATCAACACTGTTTTTGGCGTCGCCGTCAGTGACACTCCCATTCTTCTTACTCTGTGTGCTCACTCTCTTATGTCAATTTCTATGTTCCAAGAAAGAAAAACAAACTAGAAAAAGCAAATGACTGCCCAAATTTGGAAAGCTTCACGAAAAGGAAAAGTGGATTTGAACAATCAAAAGGGCAAAAAAATTTGAATTGATTCAGATCTGGAGGATTAGAGAGATACCCATTAAAGGAAAAACGAAGGACTATTATATACTATCCACATCACACACACCATCTTATTCATCCACAATTCAATTACTACAAAATCTATTAGGGTTTGATTATTGATAACTATCAAGAACATATCTCAAAATAAAAGGAAAACTTACAAGTATATTAAATCATCAGTACTTAAAAAAGTGAAAAAATGTTATGAATAAAAATACATATATGTATGTAAAATCTTTAACTGATATAAAATACTTGTTAAGAAAAGTAACATGTTGAAATGGAGAAACAGGAGAAAAAAGAAAAAAAGAAAACAAAAGAAGAAAGATGAAAGGCGAAAGCGCAGACTGACAATCGTATATAATCTGTGTGTTGGTGGTTGTAGCAAAGATATGAAAAAGCCCTTACTCGTGGCAAAGACCCTCGGACAGAAGCGAATCAACAATTTACAACTTCCACTTAATTTATTTATGCTCAAATTAAAAAGCCCGAAATAGGGGAAAAATGTGTAAACATCAATTATGCTGTCAATGAGTTTGAAAATGGCTTCCCCGCTGGCTCCGAGAGTGTGACGAAGATCACCATCGGTGAAAGTTTCGATCAAACAGTACCGGTCATCGACCACGAGAAGGCATCCGCATAGTTTGTTGTCAGTTCCATAAGTTGAGAGCACAGAGCAGAGCTTACGGTGTGTGATACTCCTACATTGGGTAATCTTATAGCGTTGCCATGTCAATTAAGCCACACAGTTGCCACATGAAAAATTGAACAGTCGGACCGTTCTTTACAAAATATAGGATAACTGTGAACGTCTAAGGACAACTTTTAACAAACCTCACAAATGGAGAAACCAAAAAAGATATTAATTCTTAAAAAAAATTGAAAGTACACGAATAAATAGTTTGAGGTAGAGGGAGAAACTTTCCAAATGTTATGCAAGACCATTCTACTTTTATGGAGACCAAATAAACCAACCCACATTAACATCCTATTATTTGTACTAAATATTTTTAATCAATTGTACTAAATATTTTTAATGTATTTCAAACTTATGTTTGGACCAGAACAACTTACTTGCATTATCATCTTACCAATTATATATATTTTTTTAATATATTTTAAGCTGACATTTAAATTGTTTATCGAATCTAACAATTATAAATCATATGCGAACCTAGAATAAAAAATATTAATATCATTAAATTAGAAAAGTTATATCCATTTATTTCTAAAATTTAGAAACAAAATAAAAATGAAATCCATTTCAAAATTTGTCACTACTTTATTAAAAAATAAATATATACTACCTTAATTTTTATTTGTTTTTTTTAACTAGAAAACGCTATATCCATTTATTTCTAATATTTCTAAAACTTAAAGACAAAAAGAGAAAAATGAATTCCATTTCAAAATTTATTACTTTATTTTATTAAAAAAAATAAACACTAACTTAATTCTTTTTTGTTTTTTTTTTAAAACTAGAAAACTCTAATAAAAGCCTACAAAGATAAAGACTAGTGAAATATTTTAAGAATTCAAGGGATCAAAATATTTAATCCATACAATAACGGGAATAATGTAGACATTTTTTTCAAAGCATGATAATGCGCTGGATACATTCTTCTGTCAAAAGATTGGACAAATAACAGTAAACTCACTAGTGATAAAATCATTAATGATTTCATGTGATTGTCATCGTTATATCGATTAATACACAAACTACATGACATAAATCCCGACATTATTTGTTGAAATTAACATGCAAAACGCCAATTTTTTTTCATTAATAACTGTTCCGAGTATTGCCAGTATTGAAAGTTGAATAAATTTTGCATTGTGAAGGAGATTGAACTAAGGGATTTTCTATGATATGATGCATATGTACATACGACAGAAAGCAGGGATGATCTAAATGCTTATTGTTTGTTTTCCATTAGGAGGGGCAATAAATGCTTTCACAGGGGTCGTTATGACTCTTGTTTTGGGAGAGACATTTTCAACACACATCTTTGGAGAGGTGGCGGCCAGGGGATGAGGATCAAAATAGATGCAGCAGAGCCTGTTCACTATTCTGCAAGGCTCCACTCCTTTCAAAACCCACCATCCCACAGGTTAGGATAAAAAAATACTCGAAAAACCTATATTTCACCTTATAAACGAAACGGGCTCGGCATCAAGCCCTGCAAGCGTTATGAGGCCGGCACAAAACTACAAATACTGGAGGCTTCTAGAACATGAGGGGCAGCAATAGGAAAACATTTGTACAAAGGGTTTTCTCACATGAAATAGCTTAATGTTCTTTTTACTCTTGAACCACCTTCACCGTATAGTTCATTCCATTGTTGAAGCTCCGTCATATTTACGGATTCAGAGGAAACGCTTGCACACACCTGTTTCAACATGACAAAGTTATATATATCTATTTTAAGAGAGGGAGGATCTTCGTATGAAAGAGACCCCTTTCATATACCTGTTGATGAGCATACTTGAAATCTTCCATGTTTAAAGATCGGATATCTGCACTTCCACTTATTGCTGGAGCAGGTCTACCTTCTGCCAGAGCAGCAGCCTGTTCCTGCCATGCATCGAATTATACGATGAGTATAAGTCATTGATGCAAGCTGAAAACATTCTGCCATAAAGTAACTAGGCATACCTTTTTTTCCTTCTCTAATATCTCTTTAATTGGACAATGTGCAGCAGTTACACACAAATTCTGCAATAAAAGAGCAAGCTTGAAGGCATGTATAACCTTAATTTAAAATGTGTACTAGTTTAAAAAAGAATGCCCATAACCTTAAGGTCACTTCCGGAATATCCATCAGTCATACTTGCAATTGCATTCAAATCAAGACCAGAAGACAAATCTTCTTTTGCCAGTATGACTTTCAATATTTTTGCTCTATTTGGAGCATCTGGCAAATTTACCATTAACCTGCAGAAGACCAATTTGATTAAGAAAAACTTCACACATTTATTAGTTCTATTAAGACCCCCTCTCTTCCCAAATAAGAACACCAAGGAATTGAAGTGCAGTTGAACATGGTGCTTACCTCCGAGGCAGCCTCCTTATGACAGCTTCATCTAGGTCAAAAGGCCTATTAGTGGCTGCAAGCACCAGAACTCTCTCAGTATCCTTCGTGCGTAAGCCATCCCAATTCACCATGAATTCATTTTTCATCTTTCGCATGGCCTCATGCTCCCCAGGATTTTCCCTCCTGCCCAACATGCTATCAACCTATACAAGAAGCCATACTAGTTTTCACTGATTTATTTTTCAGCTGATGAATTAAAGCAAACTAAAAATATTCATGCAAAAAGCTTACTTCGTCAACAAATATCACGCTAGGAGCAATTTTACTTGCCAGGGAAAAAACAGCTTTCACATATTTTTCGCCCTCACCAAACCACTGAAGCAAAATTGGAAAAGAACACAGTTTAAAAGAAAAAATATCTAACAGCATAGACGTTAAAATAAATCCAGTGAAGCAAACCCAACCTTAGATGTGATACTCGACATGGAAATGTTGATGAAATTTGCACCAGCTTCGGTAGCAACTGCCTTTGCAAGCATTGTCTTGCCTGTTCCAGGAGGACCAAATAAAAGAATGCCCTTGCATGGCTGCATGGAAGTCAATCAGAATCACAAAATCTGATGAGTAAAAAAAATTGACAATGGGTGGGCTAAAAATTTACTTTATTTTAATATTTGTGATTATTATTACTTAAGTAAAAAAAAATATTCCAATATTAGGAAACGACACCAAAATGAGTTTCTTAAAAACAATTGCATATCACTGATACTCTAAGCTCTCAAGGAAACTTTTAATCCCTTGCGGACATGCCATGCCACACATTTAAAAACTACTTAGACACCATGAGCAGGGTCAGATTATTTATTTCCCGTTGATCAGTCAAACAGAAAAAAGAAAATAGTAAAAAGCAGGGAAGGAAATAAACAATAGAATCTAACTCTAACAGTCAATAGACAAAGGGGAATGCATCTTAAACAATAGAATGTATTTCAATCTGTATAGTATACCTTGGTTAATTGCCCTTTGCAAAATAACTCAGGCCTCTGTAAAGGAAGCATAACCAATTCCTTCAATGTATCCTTGACATTTTCAAGAGCTCCAATATCCTCAAAAGTAACACCAATGTCGTTAGGTGGAATAACATCAGCCAAAAGCCTCTTTTCAAACTCATTTTCTGTTACAATATCCTGATTTCAAAAACATAAGAGGTATATTTCAGAAAACAGCACTCATGAAATCAAATGGTTAAACGCTATAAACAGAATAACTTCCAAGTAGTAAGTTGGGAACAAACTACTACATGTCGCTATCTCCCACAATCAAACCAGCAAAAGTTCATAACAACAACCTTAAGAGACTTCTTCAGGCTTTTTGACTCATTCTGGATAGACTGTAAGATGCCAATTCCATACTGGATGCTGGCAGAATAAAAAATAGCTAATGATTAATAACATGACCCTTAAGTGTTTTATATGTGTGCATGTATATTAAATAATTACCTCTCACAAGACAACACAAGCTTTGCATCAGGATCAGTTTCAGCATTCTGCATGAGATGTCGGCTTATAGCCCAACCAACAATCTTCTCTGCATCTGTAATATAGCAAAAATGATATAGAAGAGATTTAAATAGTAAAACCTTAAGCACTTACTAGTAGAACATACTTTCAATACTAAGTGTTTGATCCTTAATGCACAAGGATTCAAGCCCTTCACATTCCACCCCACAACGGCTCAAAACCTATAATTATGAGACACAATTTAGTACATCATGAAAGCAATTACAATCAACACATCCGACATGGTCAAATAGTGAATTATTTAAAAAGACTAAAAGAAGAAACACAATTATAGCTGAAAGAATGTAGGAAAGAGTTGTTAGGAAACCAGTAACGGAAGATAAGAATAGAAAACTTCTTTATTTAATATTGAATGAAACAAAGAAAAGGAAGCAATTAATCACGAAGGGGAGGGGAGGGGGCTTTCTACCAGTGGTTCAATTCCCAAATGCCACTATAATAGTTTAGAATGCTCACTCTTATCCTTATGTCCTCCTACCTATTTAACTAACCCCCCACAAATTAACACCCAAAATGTATAATTTTTTTGAACAATTGAATATGGTAGTAGAATGAATTCTTCTCCAGAACCCTAGAAACATTCTAATTCTGTTAATGCCCCTTCCATCCTTATTTTCATCTATGTTTAGAACTAATACCCCCAACAAATTAACTAATCCCTTCTAACTAACAGCACCAAATTTCCCTATCTAAATCTCGCTTCCCTTGGGTCAGAATTTAGAGGGGGGCCTTTAACATGAAGTTATTAAATGAAAAGTACCTTCTCCGTATGTTAAACAGAGCGTCCATAGACATTTTAGGCAAAAAGGGTACTATTTCCTATGGTGAGTAATTGGGTGCAAAGTTTTAAATACAAAAACTGTCTAATAATTATGAAAAACTAAAAGCATGCTATTCCGATAATTTCTAAAAGAGACAAGGAATTAACTACAGAAAACTATACTGTCATCATTAACACTACGCCAGGCTCCTCAAGAACAAGCTAAAGTTCCATTAAGAAACTTACATAATTCCTATCTCTTCATAGTTCATACCACGTTATTTAATTTTTTTGTGGGCCATGCCTTCACCTCTCAATTTTGAGTCATAACTTATGCAGCTAGTGATCAAGGGTTGTACACAAGTAACAAAAGGTTCTACTAACAACAATAGCAGTAATACTAAAGCATAACAACTGCAGAACAACAACGTAATAAATAGCAACCCTGTCCCAGTCTCATAAGAGCTAAAATTGGACCACAAAGACAACATTTAAAATCATTTAGAAGAATAAACCTTGCACAGCCATAATTGCATTTCAAACATCCAAAGACTCCAGTACAAACCTAAAATTATTTATAAACAATAACCCTAGTAATAGATGTGTAGCCACATAAGAAATTACAAGATATGGAATGATTGTGTATTAGAAAATATTAGTGCATGATTGAGTAAAAGATTACGGTAAATAGGTTATCATGGTTTGGATAGATGCATAGAATGTCAGTGAAAGCACCAATGAGAAAAGTAGATTGAATGATTTTCAACCCTGTTAAACTGATGAAAGGACAGCCTTGAAGAATATTGGAAGAATTCCGTTTAGAGGAAACTCACGGTAAATAATTTCGGTAAAAAATTTATCTTCAATCAAGCCTAATGTCATCATGCAATCTACATGGCTAACTTTTGTGGCATAGGGCTTTTATTGTTGATAATAACATCTACGCTTGATATGTGTATCAGTCAAGACAATCACATTTAACAATAATTTGGATGTAAATAATATCAAATTTATGATGAGAAATTATATTCAAGCTTCTTTTCAGCAACATAATTGATGTAACCATGAATTCTATGTGCAGTGCGTGTGGACAACAAATAAAATTTGGCTCAGACACTTCAGAACAAGTTTAAATATCATATCCAGTCTATTTAGTCCTCCTCAAAAATGTGCAGTGCACAAACAGGAAGGTGAGAAAGTAAAGGCAATCATTCATTTAAAGTTAGATGCATTTATGAGGCACTTCAATCAAAACCAACAATAAATGTATCCTTGTTTTCTCACTTTACACACTTGCTCACTTTAGAAGAGCTAGATCCATATCAATTAAAGGATGTACTACCCCAAAAATTATACTAACTATCTTGTACAAAATTTACTTAGGTCCAGAACAACCAATTTATCTTTAAGCACCCATTCCATGTCACCCATACAAATATAAAACCAAAAGTATCACCCAAAAGTAGTAGACCCATAATTAAAGACGCAATCCACAAAAGTAATATTTTGAAAACCAAATATATGGTGTAAGGTTTAATAATAACAATATTATGTTTTACCATGAAAAAAATTGAATTAAAATTACAAGCTCGCACAAGAACTTACAGAACGTAAATTGTGCAAATTTCCTTTAATTTTAAGAGTCTCAACATCTCGATCAAGTTGCTGCTTCCAAGATGCTAGAAGTACTTCATCCTGGATCAGGAAACATACACTGAATATTGTTAGATATAGAAAAATTCATGTACCTTCGCCCAACAGTTTGAATTTCTTATTCATAACAGTATAAAAGGTCCTATATGAACAATTGGTGAAGAGTTCAATCCTTGGCATTTTTCTAACTGAAACTGAAATTTACAATTATATGTCAGCATTATCCTTGCTCCAACCCTAAGGGATTTTGAGTGAGCGAGTGTAAAATATAAAACCATTTCATATACCTTCACCCAAGAACTTCAAAATTTTGGTAGTTGGTTTGAAAGAAAATGTTATACAAACCTGTGGCATGTGAATTGTCACTTTATTCGGGAAAAGTTTAGTTAAGGTTTTGTTTGGCTTTGGGACCTCCTTTCCCCTGTCATGCAATCTTCCAAAACTATCCTGAAAGAGAGAGAGAGAGAGAGAATGAGGGAGGGATGTTATTGCAACAGTGAAAGCCTAAAGAAGACATGTAAAGTATGTACAGGTATTCTTGTTCTGTTCTTTCAAATATAAATACTATACTCCAAAGGAGATGATATTCTTACGGGGAAAGCCAAATCAAGAAGAGCCGTCTGATTACTGCCAAACTTCGTAAAAAGTAAACCCCCAGGATGTGACTGCAAGAAAAAATAGTTAAATATCAATAACAAAATCATTTATACACATTCATTAAGACCAACAATCAAACGATAATACAAAGAACCATGTACTTAGGATATCCAATTCGTATCTTACTTTGACAACGGACTTCTTTCTCAGTTTCTCAATAAAATATAACCAGAAATATATATATATATATATATATATATATATATATATATATATATATATATATATAAAAAGCCCACAGCTACCAAAAATATAGATCACTGGAAACTGATCAAGTCGGGTAAAAAAACTAATGATATGGCAAATAGAACTTGGCTAAATTTTCTCACCATGGGCTATTAAAATATTTTTCTGAATCAGTATTCGTCTGATGGCTTAAAATGACTCAACGATTGTACCATTCTAGCATTACAAAAACACTCAATTATCACCTTCTCTTTGCGACTGTCAGTGTGAGTATGTGAACCTATTACCACCACGTTGTCCGGAAGATTTTCAAGCCTACTTTTAAATGAAAATGGATCTCCGTTTCCTACTATAGACTTCTCTGCATCTTTCATGAACAAAATGAAGGGTTCATTTCTGCTCTCACTGACCACAACCTGAAATAAACATGTACAAACTCTTATTGTAAGATTAAGAGACTGTATAATATGATTAGAGGAAAATTTTACTAGATCACAGAGTGGAGTAAAAGGTGACCTCAAATAATGTATTAATGAGTAATTTGTCAAGTTCTTCAATGCCACTGTTTTCCAACCGAAGATCATTCACTGGAATGAGAAAAAGATAAGTTCGAGATGTAGGACAAAGATAAAGTTGTAGATAAAAATACAAAATATCTAAAAAGATAATTTATAAGACAGATAAGAGATTACCATGGCAGAAAAATCCTTGACCACCCTCACAGCAACCTCCAAGGTCAACTCCATCAGGTATGGGTTTATCAAATCTTACACCAATTTTTGACAAGGGATTATCATCGAAAAGTAAGACAACCTTCCCCCGACTTCCATTAGGTGGACCCCTGTATATGTGATTGCTGAGCAAAATTATAACCAAAAATAAAAACAATTTCACTTTGTTTGGTAAACAATATAATCAAAAGAAAAACTACTATATTATCCTTAATCACACAATCTGTAAATATCATTTTAATGAAATTGAAAGCAAGTATTAGGCAAATAGGGCAGTTTGTACCTACCATTTTTGCCCTACATTTATTTGATTGCCAAAAAAGAAAGAAAAATAATTTCTAATACATCCCTCTCATTTTCGTTTCTCACTTTTTCATAACCCATTTCTCCCTAGCAAAGTAAAAGTTGCAATGCAACCTGGAGTGGATAGATATAGAATATTGTTTATGCAGATAAAAAATTTGGCATTGGCAATGACTAAAGTAGAAGTGCCATTTATCTGGCGTAACTGGTATAGCTTGCTTTCAAAAACATTGTATTCACACGCAAAACCATACATTGTATAATTCATTATTTGAAGTAATACCATGTTTCAATCATAAATTCAGGTGATATGTGACTGTTAAATTAGGTAAAACAAATTCCGCCTTGTATCAATGAGATCGTGAGAAATGGAAACCAGCCGAGAACAGTTTAGCACAAACCTGTACCTTGTAGAAATTGTCTGAAGCTGATATATTCCCCCAGAATATGAACTGTATTTTACCCTGTCACCTGAAGGATTATATCTGAAAAACATTAACCTTTGTGACAAATTAAGTCTCCTTAAATGGAGAAATGAAGCAAACCTACCTAGTTTAAACACACAAGTTTTAGATGCCCCAGATGTAGATGGTAAATTATCAGCTTCAAACTTAAGTTGAGACTCAAAACCACATGGAGTAGGTGCATTTGAGGAGTTCTGTGTCTCTGGTTCACTAACTGGTGGATCCATGCTCCCAGCCATGTCTGTAGTTAAAGGACTTTGTTTAGCACAGCCACAGGATTTATCAGCACTAAATCCATCTTTGAGCAGCTCAGCTTCCTTGGAAGTTAAACCCTGTTAAATATGAACATAGAACAAATGAAGATTCATTACCAGCTTATAGGTAAATAACCTTCAATGGCACATTAATGAAAAAGGTGTTCATGGATTAATCCAAATATCAGATCAATAAGAAAACTTTATCTTACACCCAAAAGCGAATGGCTATCAAATATGAGCAATTTAGCTCCAAAGTGTTTCGCAAGTGCTTTTGCCAACATCTCCTGATATATTTCTGACCCTGCAAAAAAATGGCAATTGAGAGAAACAGTGAGTTAAGAAGGAAGTCAAAACCAAAATAAAATCATTGGAAAGGAAAAATATAGGAGAAGAGTAATGCAATTCGCATACACCTGCAGGTCCTGAAAGTAGAATACGAGGGTTTATGGTTGTAAGATCAGTGGTGTACTTTGCATGTTCTCTATGCTTCAGGTGTATAAAGCAAGCTGCAATTAGAACATTTTTTGTATTCTCACTGAAAGAAGATATAAATATGGTCAGAAACGCAATCAATGATCAAACCAAGAAGCTACAACAATCAAGTAAAATGCATGAATGAAACCACAAACATAAAATCATATTGAACTCCTAAATTTGTATTAAAAACAAAGAACCTTTAAAAAAATTCACAGTCGAGGTTTTAAATTGAGGAAAATATCATATGATATAGCTAAAACAGCTCATTATAGTACCCCTGCGAAACCCAGGTATTGAAGATCATATTAAACACAAATGCAATCAAGTCCACAATTTAAAATCTTTTTCAAAATTTACAACCACATGTCATGCCACTGCCAAGTTCTACCAATACACATTGGATGAAAAACCATAGTTGATAAAAAAACAGCACTGGAATCATGGCATCCAACTGCATATAACAAATTCAAATACAAAACAGTAAAATGAAGAAGAGAAGAGAATAAATTATATACAAACGAAACAACTGCCTCGATAAGTCTCTCTTTCATGTCATAACATTGTACCTGTTTCTTTAACCAATATTTAGTTCTAATCCCTGCTTCTTATTTTAGCTCATAATGTAAGAGTAGCGGAATTTTCCATCAGTATTCAGTACATATTGTGTGAATAAAAGGCTGCAAGGTTTTTTGTGTTGATAAGGGAAAAACTAGGTGTTGTTTTCCAAATAAAAAAATTGGGCTTGTTGGAAGGACCCGTTTGAGAGCACTTCATTACTTACCTTACACGAGAAATACAAGTTTAGAGGGGGGAGAGGAAATATAGGCTTGGGTTAGAATTGAATTTAAACATTATCGTTTGGATATCATCTAATAACAGAACACAATATACCATTTGTATCAAGTATATATATAAAATGGTTACTTGAAATCAATAAACTAGAAACGATGAAATCCAATTACTCTAGAATTGTAAATCAGACAAGTATATTGTACTACTTAGTGTCTGACAATGTGTGCCTTTGCCCTTGGAAATGTTTTGATTGTTGATTCAAATTAGTAGCATGGACCTTTGTTAGCAATGTAGCTCCTAACACAGTAAAGTCCATATATCTATCTAGTATAGGACATAAAAATTCCCATTTATAAAGAAAAATTGTAATTGTTTTAAAAATGATTAATTTATTTCCTTTTATAAATTTTAAAGAATGCAATTGCATGTTCAATTAGTTTGCAGGAAACAAATGAACATTAAATGTTCAATGGGAATTATCTTTAAATAAAGGAGAATGATAAGAAAGCACATGAAAGGAACAACAAAGAATGACAATTTGAAATTCACTTAACACATAAAGTGCCAAAACAAAGACAAAAGCTGTGGAATTGACTGAGAAATCCACTAGTTATACCTTAAGTAGTAAGGGAAGTTGTCAAAGGACACTTCTATTTCATTCCTATCAAGTATTGCAGCATGAACATCCTCTTTAAAAACTGCACTGCGAACAGAAGTACCGGAAGTCGATGCAGCTTGCACATCCCTCGTCCCATGTCTTTCTTCGAATACCTGTTTAAAGATACTTTTGCTCAATTTCACTTTACAAGTAGATCCAGCTAGAATCCTGAAGAAAGGCCCTAGGAAAGCATTCACCCCAGAGATTTTTACATTGCCTGCCTCTGTGCCAGCATCATCTGAATCGCAATCCATAGGCAAATTCTTGTCACTTGCTCCAACATCAGCAGCTTTATCTGTCGCTATATTTGGAACAGAGTTGCCTTCCACACCTTCGAGCCCGGTCTCTGTACCATCAGGGAGAACAGAATGACTAGGAACATCAGTACCCTGAATAGGTTTACCAGCAGTCTGAGATGGAGACTTCCATCTTGTAAGATCCGGTCTGAGGCTGGAAAGAGAAGCCAGAATAGAAGCTCCAGCCACGGCTGAAGGGTCTCCAGCCCTCCTTTCAATCTGGAAAAACTTGCTGACACCACCCTGAATTTCTGCAGCCTTAACTGCAACTTCAGGATTTATTTGCTGAAAAATCTAAGTCAAAATAAATCAAGGAACCACATGCAGACAGAGATAGAAAAGGAAGGACATAAATACTTAATACAAGGAAGCAAATAGAAAATTTTGATAACTCCCGTTTAGAAAAAAAGAAAAACAGTAGTAGAAAAGACTGACAACATATTCGAATGCAAAGAGTGTAAAAGGATACATAAGAATGATTCCCAATCAAACCAAAAATCACCTCGTCCCCCGAGTTAAGCACATAACTGGTACTCTTCTTGAGGAGCGTGCCATTCACTACCACCGATCCTTTGCTACCCGTACTTTCTAGCACGGCCACAGCACTTCCCTCGCGCTGATCATTTCCAGAAACAACAGTAATCATACTGCACATACATATCCTACGATATTTACCTCAAACAACTGTAAAGAAAAAGAAAAGGAAGGAAGCAAACCAAGCACACACTTTCGCACAAGCATTCACGCACATCTCAAACAACACAAAAGAAAAAAAAAATCACTGGCAAGTGTCAAGACTTGTGGTCGAAAAAAAAAACAATCCTTCCATTCCTCGCACAATCTCAGACTCCAAGAGATGTGTGTACCTGCGTGTGTTTGATCTTGCACAAATTTCCACTTATAGTCTGGTCCTTCAACGGGAAATTGCAACCCCTACTAGACCCAATAGTAAAGTTGGGTGTGCAAATTAAAACATTGGGATTCTGCAGCAATAATAAAATTAAACTCCAAGTAAACAAAATTTGCAGTGACCCCCAATTCACTCAGAAACAAAAATAACAAAGAAATAAAATATTACAAATTTACCTGCGCAGATTGAGACAAGAGTCTGCACCAGGGAACAGAAGCCTCGAAATTCGGGTTTTGCTTCTGATATATAGCCCAAGAAGAGAACGAACCCCTAGGTTTATCAGCAACCACAGTCGGTGTAGAACCTTCACGCAACAAAACAATAAAAATTATAAAAAAAAATAACAAACTGAAGATGAAAGTGTTAGTGGCAAAGATGAACCATCGGCGATCGGCGGCGTGGGATCGGCCTTGCCGTCTGGATTGACGTCACCGGCGATCTGAGCGTCTCGAGATTCGCATTCTCCGGGATCAGCGGGAGGCTCCCGCATGCCCAAATCCTTGGAATTTTCCGCCGGCGGCATCGGTTTCTCCGAGGCGGCAGCAACATTGTCGACCTGAGAAAACATAAGGGAGCGAATCAGAGAGGTGAATCGAGCGAGAAATAGAGATTATTGAGAGAAAGGGGTAAAAAAAAAGGTAAAACCTTTTGGCGCTTGGGGGAAGGGGAGGGAGTTTTGTCGTCAGAAGAAGACGGCCTCTTGTTGGCGTTGGAGAAAGATCCACTGTTGCGTCTCGTTGAAACCATGCTTCTTCTTCGTTGTTGCTTCGTGTCCTTCTTCTAGCTTCAAGGACAGACACACATAACAAGAAGAAGAGAGAATAAAGAAAGAAAGGGGATATGAATGAAATGATCGATTTTTGCAGATTTTTGGTTTGATTTTTTTATTAGTTATGATTATATATATATATATATATATATATATATATATATATATATATATATATATATATATATATAGATATAGGTGAGTGTGTCACCATGTTATTATTAATTAATTATTAATTGTTGCTAATATATATTATATATAGCTGACTGTCATCATGTTATTATTAATTAATTATTAATTGTTGCTAATTATTATTAATTCATTAATTGGTGTGTGTTTTTGTTTGCTTCGTCTTTTTCCTACTATTCTGCCGTGCCTGCTTCTCAGTTCGGTGCAACGCACGATTGGCGCACAATAGCCATTGCCCGTCGATTGGGACAAGTTGGTAGCGCATTTTAGTGTTGCGTCTTATACTGCGCCGCTGGAGGGGATATGCTTTGTTTTTCGAGATTTCGAGCTGCCCATAGTTTTCTTTATATTTACGAGAAAAAGATAACAAAACACCTTCACACTTCTAATGGAATACTAGACATTTTTTCTACTTCCAGTATATTCCAAAAAATAGTAAATATATATTAAATAGTTGGTTTTCTTGTAATGTTTTAATTAAACTTTTATTACAAGAAATTATTTTAAGGTTAAATATATTTTTAAACTTTAAAGTTTGATGTGAATTTGGAATTCGTTTGAAATTTTGATATATTTTAGTCAAAACACTTTAAAAAAGAATAGATGTAATCTTTTTAACCAAATCATTTTAAACTTTTTTATCTCTCAAACGTGTTTTCTCAACTGACATTGAAGGACACATTTAAACAACTCAAATACTAACATGAAACGTTTTTTAATTGACATTGAAACAGAAACGTGTCAAATGGTGTAAATAACTCAAATACTAGCATGAAACATTTTCTCAACTAACATTAACACGAGAACTTGTCAAATGATGTAAACAACTCAAATCTAGCATGAGATGTTTCTTAACTGACATTAAAGCGAGAACGTGTCAGATGATGTAAATAACTCAAATACTAACATGAACATGAAACATTTTTTCAATTGATATTGAAGTGAATATGATGGAGGACTATCTCTTCATCATATAGAAGAAGAACTTGAGGATTGCAATTCAAATGACCTATGACAAGGTCAAAGAACAAACAGTTGGAAGAACAAATCTCTTTAAGGCTCGTGATGCTCCATAAAGATTGGAATTCAAGGGACATGAAGATCATGGCTTAAAGCATAATTATACAATAATTTAGGCACTTAAAATTATTTGTAATTTTCTTTTAATTGTAAATAATTCATTTTTGCTTTAAAATTTTTGAGTTATTTTTGGGTTTATGTCTTTCGGCTTTCTTTTAGGATTTGTTAGGTGCCTTAAACATTTATACCTATATATAAGGGAATCAAACACATATGTAGACACTTTTGAGTCATATTGTTTGCATTTGCATTCTTTAAGAGAGGATTCTCTCGGTTATTAGATTAGAACTCTGATTCTTATCAAAAATTAACATCTTTATGATACCAATGAGAAACATTGGTGTCTTGAAGTGATTTTGATGATGTTACTGTTGAAGACATGAAGAATCTTTTGTATCAATGTTAAAATCATTCTTTGTAGAAACAATTGTATAGGATTCATTTTGTAATTGTAAAAAGCTCAGAAGCATCTCAAACTAGAGTTTCATCACAGCAATAATCGATTATCTAAGGGGATAATCGATTATCACAAGCTAAAATAGAAAGGGGTTGCTCGCGCAAATAACCAATTATCATAGGGGATAATCGATTATCACTTATTGGTTTAATATTGTCCAAGGTGCACAAATAGTTGATTATCACTAGGATAATCGATTATCACTTTTTCAAAAACCCATAACGGCCTCAAATAATCGATTATCACTTATGATAATTGATTATCACTAGCAGTTGGGCATAGGTTTTTCAGTTTCTTACCCCTGGCCTATATATACCCTTTCGTAAACCCTTAGAAAAATAACTGAGCCATTTTGAGAATACAGAATAGTTCTGAGGAAGTTCTCAAAGTCTTAGAGAGTCCAATCTTGTGAAAAGGAGAAGCTTCCGTTTAGTGCATCTAAAGTCGAAGTGGTTCTCTTCAAGTTGATTGAGGTAGGTTCTTTCATTGTGTGCGAGGGAAGGTGTTTTCTATTTCTTATCTTTGAATAATCTGTTTGTAATATGAAACAACATTTTAGTCCAAAAGGTTAACGACTATTTATAGTGATTAACAACTGGACGTAGAATCTGTTGATTCGAGCCAGGATAGTCTTTTGTGTGATTTTCTTTGACTCTATAACTCTTGCGTTTAAACTGTTTGACGAATTCATAATTTTTTGAAAGAACCAATTCACCCCTCCCCTCTTCATTATTGACCGTTATCATGCTCTTTAAAACGTTCCGTTGCGCGATACCAAACTCAACACTTTATGGTGAATCTTTATCTGACTTATCAATCTGCTAAATTTTGGCGTCATCATCCATTCTTATCTGATTTACTTTTGTTGTGCCTCTTGAGGATTTAAATTCAGAAAAGATTGTACTCTTTCCTAGACAAAATCGTATAAGGAAACATGTCAAATGGTGTAAACAACTCAAATACTAACATAAATTTCTCAACTAATATAACACCCCAATTTTCTAGGTGTCACTAAAATGCACCAAAAATTAATATTTTTGCGATCAAGACTAATTTCTCAAATAACTAGTTTTCTGAATAGGTTATATTGTTTGTCTTACGCCTTGGTAGTATAAAATTAAAAAGGGAAGTTTAAAGGGAGACCGTGACTTTGCAAGTTTGAAGTTTATTTTTTTTAATGCTAGAAGAGTGGTTTGAATGTAGAGGCAGGGAATTACTTTAATCCTTGTAAGCCTCGCTGCTTTGTCTTTTCTAAATTTTGTAATGCATTTGTGGTTGCCACATAATGATTCTTCCAATGTGTGGAATTCCTTTGCCATGTGTCGCAACCGGGATCGCGACGGGACGACGACCCGAAGAAAAGATAAACGAGCGGGTTTTGAAAAAAGATTTGGAGTCGCCACCATAGTTTATTCTGGAAAACTACAGAAAAACCATAAAATGATAAGGCATGGTCTGCGAAATTGAGATTCTAAATTCGGGAGTCGGTTACGTGTAGGGAAGGTATTAGCACCCTACAACGCCTGCCATAGGGCAGTACCTTTAACTAAATGCGCGAATATGGATGTGGTTTTCAAAATGTTTAACTATTCCCTAAAATAAAATTCTAAATAAACAAAATATATTTTTTAGTTTTTTAGGCCCGACAAGGATTGACCTTCTCCTACGTATTCTCATTCAAAATGAGAAATCAGGGTTACGTAGTTCTTTTTGAAATTGTTTGAAAAGTTTGTTTCAGAAATTTGTTTAAGAAATGATTTTGGATTTTTGGGAAGTGAACCTGACAAGGACTGGCATTGCTCCTACGTATCTCCACTTTTGATGGAGAATCAAGGATCACGTAGTTCTGGCTAGGAAGATTGTTTGTTGTTTAAAAGTGTTGATGTTTTTTGGTTTTTGAAGATTTTATATTTTTTGGTATTGTTTACAAAATAAACAGAAAATGTTTTCAGCACAAGGACGATGTGTGCGATCACACATGTGCTTGACCTTTAACATATTTTTGGTATTTTTTTTTTAAAAAAGGAAAAGGTATTTAGCACAAGGACGATGCGAGCGATCACACGTGTGCCTAACCTTTAAAATATTTTTTGGTTTTTGTTATTATTTTTATGAAAGAAAGAAAAGGTTTCTAGCACAAGGACTGTAAGATCCTTGAAAATGTTTGTAAGTTAAAATGTAAGATCCATAAAAAAAAGATATATTTATAATTGTAAATTTTAACATTTTATTAGTAATAATAATTTTAATGGATAGAAAAATGTAAATTTTTTGATATAAAGTTATAGTAATTCTAGAGGGAGAGCTTCAAAATTTTGATAACTTATTTAGGATTTTTTTTAAGAAAAGTGAATAGTGAATAGTAAATAGTAAATAGTGAATAGTGAATAGTTAAAAAAAAATATATTAAAATAAATTGTGGAAGAGAACACTCCACGTAGAATTAATCATTCAGAGATAAGAATGATGAATAAAAAAATAATTTTTGAATAGTAAAAATGAATAGTAAAAGTGAATAGTAAAAATGAATAGTAAAAAATGAATAGTAAATTTTTTTTTGGCTATAAATAGCCAAGGGGGGGAGGCTGAAAATTTGCACCAAAATTCTAGAGAAATTGTGAGAGAAGAGAGTTGGAGGAAATTATAGTTAAAGAGGGGAAATTCTGGAAGTTTCCGGAGAACGGTTTGAGAAGAGGAAACTAAGTCTGGAATAGAGGTAAGGGAAGCTAACTTTGAGTATTTCTTTTTGTATTATCTTGAGTCTTGAATATGCTATAATTTTTCTTTTGTCTGATTTTAAATCTTGAATATGGAGTATTTTGTTTCTGTATGATTTTGAATTTTAAATAAGAGTATGTTTTGTATTAATATCCAAGTGTGATAGTTGTAAAATATGATGTTGATTATGTTATGCCAATTGTATGTTATTAGTGGTTTATTTTTGTATTTTGGAAGGATTAGAAATTGTCTAACCGGCTCTGCCAGATTCAATTTCTTGTTTCCCCAAACATTTTATTGTTTTCCTTATTTATTTTTATTGTTTTTTTTGGAAGGATTAGAAATTGTCTAACCGGCTCTGCCAGATTCAATTTCTTGATTCCCCAAACTTTTTATTTCCTTCCGTATTTATTTTATTACATTTTTGGAAGGATTAGAAGTTGTCTAACCGGCTCTGCCAGATTCAACTTCTTGTTTCCCCAAACTATTTATTTCTTTGCTTATTTATTTTATTGCATTTTTGGAAGGATTAGAAGTTGTCTAACCGGCTCTGCCAGATTCAACTTCTTATTTCCCCAGACATGTATTGTTCTTGTTATTTAATTATATTGTATTGATGGATGGATTAGAAGTTGTCTAACCGGCTCTGCCAGATTCAACTTCTTGTTTCCCCATGAATTTTTATATTAAGATTATTTTTATGATTGTCAAATATTGTATTCTTATATGACCATTTATAGTAATGTTTTATTATTGTTAATTGTTTATAATTATTTTGTATGAATTCTATTATGAATATTTATTGTGATGAATTTATTGAATGAGTTTGTTGGCTGAAATTAATCTTGTTGGAAGGTTTGGAATAAGAGTTCTGTAATAGCTTGTATATGGGTATTAAATATATAAACAATGTTTGAGGTTGTTGTGAGAGGAAGTAAAATTAGGCATTTTAAGATTTAGAGCATAAGAAAACAAGGCAGATAAATTGAATAAATAAATTGTTAATTATTGAAGGCCTCCCTTTGTTGGTAGGATAGAGGAACCTTAAAAACCTGAGTTGGCACATCCCTGATCATAGAGCAGCCCTGGCCTGGTCCAGTCAGTTGTGACTAGTCATATGTGCTGGCGTCGAAGGTGAGTTTGATGCGTTCAGACATCTGGGTCCTCTCCGGTGACCAATTGGGGTAAAGAAAAAATCTCTACTAGGATGAAAATAAAATAAAACAAGTTGATTGTAGATGCATAATATTATCATGGTAAAAATTTCATATATATTTTATTTATCATTACATTGAGCCCAGACTTTAATATGTAGTTCCTAAGATATGTTGATATATTTTGGTTGATCCATGATCTGTGTTTGGTGAAAATATGTTGAGTTATACTCGGTATGGTCAAAATGAGTTTATAATAGGAAGTATGATATTTGGCAATATGTTTAATTTATTGACACCAAAATAGGTTATTGTCAAATTATGATTAGAGAATGAACATGATTGAGTTATGCGGAGAAGAAGTTATGAATTGTTGATTTGATGAAATGTTGGAGTGGATAAGAGGGTATGAAATGTTGATTTGATGAAATGTTGGAGTAGATATAAGAAATCATTGCTTATGAAATGATGTTTCCTATGGGAAGTAGTATGTTCGGTTTATACCATAGGAGCTTGATATGATCAAAGTAACACCTGAGGTTTATGAAAGCAGGCAGCAAGTGGTCTGACCATAAGGCTTTGACATAAATATGTGGTTCATAAGTTTTATAGAAGCAGGCAGAGAGAGGTCTGACCATAAGGCTTCAGAGAGTAATACATAGTATACAGGTGAGGCTTAAGGAAGCAGGCAGAGAGCGGTCTGACCATAAGGCTTCGTGAGTAAGCATGGTAAAATTGTAAGGTTTATGAAATTGAGGAAGTTGATTTTGATAATGATGAATTAATGACATCGGGGTAATGATATTTTAGTAATTGTAGAAATACATGTTTGAACTATTCTTATTACAAGTTTAATGATTGATATGATATGGTTGGCTTACCCTTATTTGTTTGTTCTATGATTATATAACTCATGTTATATGTGATTAGATAATGTTGCAGACGCGGTTGAAAAAGCTTAGAGATGAGAGAGATGCGGGGAAAAACTTTCAGGGATTTTTGTAAAAAGAATAAATTTGTATTGGGAAGATTATGTTGTGTAAAACTTATAAGTTGAAATTTCAATGATGAAGACTATATTGTTTAAAGTTTGTAAGTTTGGTATTGTACTTTGGAGTAATTGAAATAAAGTATGATTGTTTATATGAGATATCAAATTAATTTAGTCTCTACTATCAGTAATACCCTTTAAAATATTTGGGTGTTACATTATGGTATCAGAGCAATGGTTTTCGAAAGTATTTTGGGACTATGGGGAGTGAAATTATTATTCTTAGTAAAACTATTAATTGTTATGATGAAAATGACTATTGGAGGAAATTGATTATCATATGCTAAATTGTATTGTTATCTTTTTGAAGAAATCATTTAAACTCGACAAAGATGCAGCAACAACAAGTTGATCAAGTACCTCAAAATCATTCTAGCTTGAATGACTTCTTAAGGCATGATCCAACTAAATTTAATGGGGAGGCTACTCCTGATGAGGCTGACTCTTGGCTAAGGCAGAATGAGAAGATTTTTCGGGTAATAACTTGCTCAGAAGAACAAAAATTAACTTATGCATCATTTCTTTTGGTGGGTGAAGCTGAATATTGGTGGGAAAGTATGCAACAGTTGATGACGGTTCGTGGTGAGGCTGTGAATTGGGAGAACTTTAAGATAAGGTTCTTGGAAAAATATTTTCCAAACAGTGCAAAATTTGCAAGGGAGGCGGAGTTTCTGACCTTACAACAAAGGAGGTTATCAGTACAAGAGTACGTAGTAAAATTTAATTATCTCTCGAGGTTTTATACTCAGAATATCACAGAAGAATGGAGATGTCGAAAATTCGAGGGAGGACTAAGGCATGAACTGAAGAAGGTACTTATGCCATTGGAAATACAAGAGTTTCCAGCATTGGTAGAGAAAGCCAGAATGATAGAATTGTTGGAGTTTGATCCAAGTAGAGTTTCCAGACTTGCAAAGGGAGAATCTTCAATGAAATTCAACAAAAAACCTTATGAAAAACCACAATTATCATATCGGGGAACGGTGAAGTGTTTTGAGTGTGGAGGGGCACATTTCAGACGTGACTGCCCTAAACTTATTGGGGAAAAAGTTGAAGGGAAGAGATGTTTCATCTGCAATGATCCGGGACACTTTGCTAATGTTTGTCCAAAGAAAAAGAAGGTGGGAGAACCACAACAACAAGATTCTGCTGAAGTAAAGCCCCGGGCAACAGGAAGAGTATTCGCAATGTCTGCAGAAGAGGCTACTAAGCCAGGTACATTAATCTTACACTCCTGTATGTTGTTAGGAGAATGCGTATATGTTTTGTTTGACTCTGGAGCCACACACTCCTTTATATCCCTAGCATGTTTAGAAAGACTCGGATTACCAATGCTTGATCTAGGGTGTGAATTAGTAGTTTCTACACCAGCATCGGGACCAGTTACGACCAGTTCAGTCTGTGTCGGATGCCCGATCCAAATTGCAGGACGCAAGTTCAAAGTGAACTTGATCTGCTTACCCCTTCAAAATCTAGACATTATTTTGGGAATGGATTGGTTGACTGCCAATCACGTTCTTATTGATTGTGGGAAACAAAATATAGAGTTTCTAAATTTGAATGATTTAGAACTAAGCTCAACTCGAGTCGCTGCGAAGGATATCAAAGATGGAGCTACCTGCTATGTGGTGTTAGCTCAGGAGAAAAGAGAGAATACTGAAGAACAAATCATCGGAATACCTGTGGTAGAAGAATATGTTGATGTTTTTCCAGAAGAAGTGCCAGGTTTACCACCTAGTCGAGAGATCGATTTCACAATAGATCTAGTGCCCGGAGCTGGCCCGGTTTCTATGGCTCCATACAGAATGGCTCCTGCCGAACTAGCAGAGTTGAAAAAGCAAATCGAAGATCTGTTGGAGAAGAAGTTTATCCGTCCAAGTGTGTCTCCATGGGGAGCTCCTGTATTGCTAGTGAAGAAGAAGGATGGAAGTTCAAGGTTGTGCGTGGATTATCGACAGTTGAACAAGGTTACAATAAAGAACAAATATCCTTTGCCAAGAATCGATGATCTATTAGATCAGTTGAGAGGAGCAGAGGTGTTTTCAAAAATTGATCTCAGATCTGGGTACCATCAGATTCTTGTCAAGACGGAAGATGTACAAAAGACGGCTTTCAGATCTCGCTATGGACACTTTGAGTACGTGGTAATGCCGTTTGGTGTGACGAATGCCCCAGCGATTTTTATGGACTACATGAACAGAATATTTCGGTCATGTTTAGATAAGTTCGTGGTAGTATTTATAGACGATATTCTTATCTATTCAGAGAATAAGGAAAAGCATGCAGAACACTTGAGGGTGGCGTTGGAAATTTTAAGAAAACATCAACTGTATGGGAAACTGTCAAAGTGTGAGTTCTGGATAGAGAAAGTACAATTTTTGGGTCATGTGATTTCTGCTCAAGGAATCTCAGTGGATCCAGCAAAAGTGGAAGTTGTGCTAAAGTGGGAGCGGCCGAAAACTGTAACTGAAGTACGAAGTTTTGTAGGATTAGCCGGTTATTACCGACGTTTTGTCGAAGGGTTTTCCAAGATTGTAGGTCCTCTAACTCAGTTAACTCGTAAAGATCAACCATTTCTGTGGACTGACAAGTGCGAAACCAGTTTTGAAAATATGAAGCAACGACTAACGTCAGCACCAGTATTAATCATTCCAGACTCTAGCAAATCTTTTGAGGTGTACTGCGATGCGTCATATCAAGGATTGGGGTGCGTTCTAATGCAAGGAAGGAGACCTGTAGCTTATGCATCTAGGCAGCTAAAAGCGCATGAGAAGAACTACCCAACGCATGACATCGAACTTGCAGCAGTAGTATTTGCATTAAAGACATGGAGACACTACCTCTATGGGGCAAGTTTCCAAGTTTTTAGTGACCATAAGAGTCTAAAGTATTTGTTCGATCAAAAGGAATTGAACATGCGACAAAGAAGATGGATGGAATATATGAAGGACTATGACTTCGAGCTTTTATATCACCCAGGAAAAGCCAATGTGGTGGCAGATGCATTGAGTAGGAGACAAGCTCAGATAACAACGATGATGGTGAAGGAATTAGAACTGTTAGAAAAGTTACGTGATATGAACTTGGGGTTGCAGTTAAACCCAGATCACATATGGTGTAGTCATTTAGTAATCACTAGTGACTTCTTAGAACAAGTGAAGGTTGAGCAATCGATGGATCAAGAGTTGTAGCAAAAGATCATGTTGTTGGACACCGATCAAGCTAAGGAGTTCGTTCTAAGTAAATATGGCATACTTCGATTTAAAAACAGAGTGTGTATCCCTGCAAAGAGTGAATTAAAACATTTAATTTTAGACGAAGGCCATAAAAGTCGTCTTAGCATACATCCAGGTATGACTAAGATGTATAAGGACCTGAAAGAGTCATTTTGGTGGAATGGAATGAAGAGGGATGTGGCCGAGTTTGTAGCAGCCTGCTTGGTGTGTCAAAAGGCAAAAGTGGAGCATCAAAAACCGGGTGGGATGTTACGACAGTTAGACATTCCTCAATGGAAGTGGGACAGTATCTCGATGGACTTTGTAACACATTTACCAAAATCATCAAAAGGTCACGATTCTATCTGGGTTATCGTTGATAGACTAACCAAGAGCGCTCACTTTTTACCTATTAATCAACGTATGTCACTAGAAAAGCTGACGGAGTTATACATCGGGGAAGTAGTGAGGTTGCATGGCATACCTACAAGCATTGTGTCAGACAGAGATCCAAGGTTTACTTCAAGGTTTTGGCAGACGCTACAGAAGGCTCTGGGAACACAGTTGAAGATGAGTTCGGCTTATCACCCTCAGACTGATGGTCAAACAGAAAGGACTATTCAATCTTTGGAGGATTTGCTGAGAACTTGTGTATTAGATCATCTTGGAAGTTGGAATGAGATACTACCATTAGTAGAATTTACTTACAACAACAGTTATCATTCCAGTATTGGTATGCCACCATATGAAGCTTTATATGGAAGAAGATGTAGAACACCGTTGTGTTGGTTTCAAGATGGGGAAGCACTGACAGTGGGACCCGAGCTATTACAACAAACCACAGAAAAAATAAAATTAGTCCAAGATCGGATGAAAGCAACTCAAAGTAGACAAAAGTCATATGCCGACAAAAGAAGAAGACCGTTAGAATTTGAAGAAGGAGATCATGTATTCATACGAGTAACGCCAACTACAGGAGTCGGGAGAGCTATCAAGATGAGGAAACTGACACCAAAATTTCTCGGACCGTATCAAATTCTCAAAAAGATTGGACCAGTGGCTTATGAGATAGCACTACCACCTCGATTGACAAATTTGCATAATGTTTTTCATGTATCCCAACTGAGGAAGTATATTCCAGATCCAAAGCATGTGTCAGAAGTTGATGAAATTCAGGTCAAGGAAAATTTAACAATGGAAGTTGGCCCAGTGCGTATACTAGATGTTCAAATGAAAAAGTTAAGAGGGAAGGATATTCGCACGGTAAAGGTACTTTGGAATGAAGACACACAGGAAATGACTTGGGAATTGGAAGAATTTATGATAAAGGAATATCCATATCTCTTTTGTAAGTAATTTTTTTTAGTCTTTGTTTAAATAAATAATTTTCGAGGGCGAAAATAATTGTTGTTGGGGAGATTGTAAGATCCTTGAAAATGTTAGTAAGTTAAAATGTAAGATCCATAAAAAAAAAATATTTATAATTGTAAATTTTAACATTTTATTAGTAATAATAATTTTAATGGATAGAAAAATGTAAATTTTTTGATATAAAGTTATAGTAATTCTAGAGGGAGAGCTTCAAAATTTTGATAACTTATTTAGGATTTTTTTTAAGAAAAGTGAATAGTGAATAGTAAATAGTAAATAGTGAATAGTGAATAGTTAAAAAAAAAATATTAAAATAAATTGTGGAAGAGAACACTCCACGTAGAATTAATCATTCAGAGATAAGAATGATGAATAAAAAAATAATTTTTGAATAGTAAAAATGAATAGTAAAAGTGAATAGTAAAAATGAATAGTAAAAAATGAATAGTAAATTTTTTTTTGGCTATAAATAGCCAAGGGGGGGAGGCTGAAAATTTGCACCAAAATTCTAGAGAAATTGTGAGAGAAGAGAGTTGGAGGAAATTATAGTTAAAGAGGGGAAATTCTGGAAGTTTCCGGAGAACGGTTTGAGAAGAGGAAACTAAGTCTGGAATAGAGGTAAGGGAAGCTAACTTTGAGTATTTCTTTTTGTATTATCTTGAGTCTTGAATATGCTATAATTTTTCTTTTGTCTGATTTTAAATCTTGAATATGGAGTATTTTGTTTCTGTATGATTTTGAATTTTAAATAAGAGTATGTTTTGTATTAATATCCAAGTGTGATAGTTGTAAAATATGATGTTGATTATGTTATGCCAATTGTATGTTATTAGTGGTTTATTTTTGTATTTTGGAAGGATTAGAAATTGTCTAACCGGCTCTGCCAGATTCAATTTCTTGTTTCCCCAAACATTTTATTGTTTTCCTTATTTATTTTTATTGTTTTTTTTGGAAGGATTAGAAATTGTCTAACCGGCTCTGCCAGATTCAATTTCTTGATTCCCCAAACTTTTTATTTCCTTCCGTATTTATTTTATTACATTTTTGGAAGGATTAGAAGTTGTCTAACCGGCTCTGCCAGATTCAACTTCTTGTTTCCCCAAACTATTTATTTCTTTGCTTATTTATTTTATTGCATTTTTGGAAGGATTAGAAGTTGTCTAACCGGCTCTGCCAGATTCAACTTCTTATTTCCCCAGACATGTATTGTTCTTGTTATTTAATTATATTGTATTGATGGATGGATTAGAAGTTGTCTAACCGGCTCTGCCAGATTCAACTTCTTGTTTCCCCATGAATTTTTATATTAAGATTATTTTTATGATTGTCAAATATTGTATTCTTATATGACCATTTATAGTAATGTTTTATTATTGTTAATTGTTTATAATTATTTTGTATGAATTCTATTATGAATATTTATTGTGATGAATTTATTGAATGAGTTTGTTGGCTGAAATTAATCTTGTTGGAAGGTTTGGAATAAGAGTTCTGTAATAGCTTGTATATGGGTATTAAATATATAAACAATGTTTGAGGTTGTTGTGAGAGGAAGTAAAATTAGGCATTTTAAGATTTAGAGCATAAGAAAACAAGGCAGATAAATTGAATAAATAAATTGTTAATTATTGAAGGCCTCCCTTTGTTGGTAGGATAGAGGAACCTTAAAAACCTGAGTTGGCACATCCCTGATCATAGAGCAGCCCTGGCCTGGTCCAGTCAGTTGTGACTAGTCATATGTGCTGGCGTCGAAGGTGAGTTTGATGCGTTCAGACATCTGGGTCCTCTCCGGTGACCAATTGGGGTAAAGAAAAAATCTCTACTAGGATGAAAATAAAATAAAACAAGTTGATTGTAGATGCATAATATTATCATGGTAAAAATTTCATATATATTTTATTTATCATTACATTGAGCCCAGACTTTAATATGTAGTTCCTAAGATATGTTGATATATTTTGGTTGATCCATGATCTGTGTTTGGTGAAAATATGTTGAGTTATACTCGGTATGGTCAAAATGAGTTTATAATAGGAAGTATGATATCTGGCAATATGTTTAATTTATTGACACCAAAATAGGTTATTGTCAAATTATGATTAGAGAATGAACATGATTGAGTTATGCGGAGAAGAAGTTATGAATTGTTGATTTGATGAAATGTTGGAGTGGATAAGAGGGTATGAAATGTTGATTTGATGAAATGTTGGAGTAGATATAAGAAATCATTGCTTATGAAATGATGTTTCCTATGGGAAGTAGTATGTTCGGTTTATACCATAGGAGCTTGATATGATCAAAGTAACACCTGAGGTTTATGAAAGCAGGCAGCAAGTGGTCTGACCATAAGGCTTTGACATAAATATGTGGTTCATAAGTTTTATAGAAGCAGGCAGAGAGAGGTCTGACCATAAGGCTTCAGAGAGTAATACATAGTATACAGGTGAGGCTTAAGGAAGCAGGCAGAGAGCGGTCTGACCATAAGGCTTCGTGAGTAAGCATGGTAAAATTGTAAGGTTTATGAAATTGAGGAAGTTGATTTTGATAATGATGAATTAATGACATCGGGGTAATGATATTTTAGTAATTGTAGAAATACATGTTTGAACTATTCTTATTACAAGTTTAATGATTGATATGATATGGTTGGCTTACCCTTATTTGTTTGTTCTATGATTATATAACTCATGTTATATGTGATTAGATAATGTTGCAGATGCGGTTGAAAAAGCTTAGAGATGAGAGAGATGCGGGGAAAAACTTTCAGGGATTTTTGTAAAAAGAATAAATTTGTATTGGGAAGATTATGTTGTGTAAAACTTATAAGTTGAAATTTCAATGATGAAGACTATATTGTTTAAAGTTTGTAAGTTTGGTATTGTACTTTGGAGTAATTGAAATAAAGTATGATTGTTTATATGAGATATCAAATTAATTTAGTCTCTACTATCAGTAATACCCTTTAAAATATTTGGGTGTTACATTATGGTATCAGAGCAATGGTTTTCGAAAGTATTTTGGGACTATGGGGAGTGAAATTATTATTCTTAGTAAAACTATTAATTGTTATGATGAAAATGACTATTGGAGGAAATTGATTATCATATGCTAAATTGTATTGTTATCTTTTTGAAGAAATCATTTAAACTCGACAAAGATGCAGCAACAACAAGTTGATCAAGTACCTCAAAATCATTCTAGCTTGAATGACTTCTTAAGGCATGATCCAACTAAATTTAATGGGGAGGCTACTCCTGATGAGGCTGACTCTTGGCTAAGGCAGAATGAGAAGATTTTTCGGGTAATAACTTGCTCAGAAGAACAAAAATTAACTTATGCATCATTTCTTTTGGTGGGTGAAGCTGAATATTGGTGGGAAAGTATGCAACAGTTGATGACGGTTCGTGGTGAGGCTGTGAATTGGGAGAACTTTAAGATAAGGTTCTTGGAAAAATATTTTCCAAACAGTGCAAAATTTGCAAGGGAGGCGGAGTTTCTGACCTTACAACAAAGGAGGTTATCAGTACAAGAGTACGTAGTAAAATTTAATTATCTCTCGAGGTTTTATACTCAGAATATCACAGAAGAATGGAGATGTCGAAAATTCGAGGGAGGACTAAGGCATGAACTGAAGAAGGTACTTATGCCATTGGAAATACAAGAGTTTCCAGCATTGGTAGAGAAAGCCAGAATGATAGAATTGTTGGAGTTTGATCCAAGTAGAGTTTCCAGACTTGCAAAGGGAGAATCTTCAATGAAATTCAACAAAAAACCTTATGAAAAACCACAATTATCATATCGGGGAACGGTGAAGTGTTTTGAGTGTGGAGGGGCACATTTCAGACGTGACTGCCCTAAACTTATTGGGGAAAAAGTTGAAGGGAAGAGATGTTTCATCTGCAATGATCCGGGACACTTTGCTAATGTTTGTCCAAAGAAAAAGAAGGTGGGAGAACCACAACAACAAGATTCTGCTGAAGTAAAGCCCCGGGCAACAGGAAGAGTATTCGCAATGTCTGCAGAAGAGGCTACTAAGCCAGGTACATTAATCTTACACTCCTGTATGTTGTTAGGAGAATGCGTATATGTTTTGTTTGACTCTGGAGCCACACACTCCTTTATATCCCTAGCATGTTTAGAAAGACTCGGATTACCAATGCTTGATCTAGGGTGTGAATTAGTAGTTTCTACACCAGCATCGGGACCAGTTACGACCAGTTCAGTCTGTGTCGGATGCCCGATCCAAATTGCAGGACGCAAGTTCAAAGTGAACTTGATCTGCTTACCCCTTCAAAATCTAGACATTATTTTGGGAATGGATTGGTTGACTGCCAATCACGTTCTTATTGATTGTGGGAAACAAAATATAGAGTTTCTAAATTTGAATGATTTAGAACTAAGCTCAACTCGAGTCGCTGCGAAGGATATCAAAGATGGAGCTACCTGCTATGTGGTGTTAGCTCAGGAGAAAAGAGAGAATACTGAAGAACAAATCATCGGAATACCTGTGGTAGAAGAATATGTTGATGTTTTTCCAGAAGAAGTGCCAGGTTTACCACCTAGTCGAGAGATCGATTTCACAATAGATCTAGTGCCCGGAGCTGGCCCGGTTTCTATGGCTCCATACAGAATGGCTCCTGCCGAACTAGCAGAGTTGAAAAAGCAAATCGAAGATCTGTTGGAGAAGAAGTTTATCCGTCCAAGTGTGTCTCCATGGGGAGCTCCTGTATTGCTAGTGAAGAAGAAGGATGGAAGTTCAAGGTTGTGCGTGGATTATCGACAGTTGAACAAGGTTACAATAAAGAACAAATATCCTTTGCCAAGAATCGATGATCTATTAGATCAGTTGAGAGGAGCAGAGGTGTTTTCAAAAATTGATCTCAGATCTGGGTACCATCAGATTCTTGTCAAGACGGAAGATGTACAAAAGACGGCTTTCAGATCTCGCTATGGACACTTTGAGTACGTGGTAATGCCGTTTGGTGTGACGAATGCCCCAGCGATTTTTATGGACTACATGAACAGAATATTTCGGTCATGTTTAGATAAGTTCGTGGTAGTATTTATAGACGATATTCTTATCTATTCAGAGAATAAGGAAAAGCATGCAGAACACTTGAGGGTGGCGTTGGAAATTTTAAGAAAACATCAACTGTATGGGAAACTGTCAAAGTGTGAGTTCTGGATAGAGAAAGTACAATTTTTGGGTCATGTGATTTCTGCTCAAGGAATCTCAGTGGATCCAGCAAAAGTGGAAGTTGTGCTAAAGTGGGAGCGGCCGAAAACTGTAACTGAAGTACGAAGTTTTGTAGGATTAGCCGGTTATTACCGACGTTTTGTCGAAGGGTTTTCCAAGATTGTAGGTCCTCTAACTCAGTTAACTCGTAAAGATCAACCATTTCTGTGGACTGACAAGTGCGAAGCCAGTTTTGAAAATATGAAGCAACGACTAACGTCAGCACCAGTATTAATCATTCCAGACTCTAGCAAATCTTTTGAGGTGTACTGCGATGCGTCATATCAAGGATTGGGGTGCGTTCTAATGCAAGGAAGGAGACCTGTAGCTTATGCATCTAGGCAGCTAAAAGCGCATGAGAAGAACTACCCAACGCATGACATCGAACTTGCAGCAGTAGTATTTGCATTAAAGACATGGAGACACTACCTCTATGGGGCAAGTTTCCAAGTTTTTAGTGACCATAAGAGTCTAAAGTATTTGTTCGATCAAAAGGAATTGAACATGCGACAAAGAAGATGGATGGAATATATGAAGGACTATGACTTCGAGCTTTTATATCACCCAGGAAAAGCCAATGTGGTGGCAGATGCATTGAGTAGGAGACAAGCTCAGATAACAACGATGATGGTGAAGGAATTAGAACTGTTAGAAAAGTTACGTGATATGAACTTGGGGTTGCAGTTAAACCCAGATCACATATGGTGTAGTCATTTAGTAATCACTAGTGACTTCTTAGAACAAGTGAAGGTTGAGCAATCGATGGATCAAGAGTTGTAGCAAAAGATCATGTTGTTGGACACCGATCAAGCTAAGGAGTTCGTTCTAAGTAAATATGGCATACTTCGATTTAAAAACAGAGTGTGTATCCCTGCAAAGAGTGAATTAAAACATTTAATTTTAGACGAAGGCCATAAAAGTCGTCTTAGCATACATCCAGGTATGACTAAGATGTATAAGGACCTGAAAGAGTCATTTTGGTGGAATGGAATGAAGAGGGATGTGGCCGAGTTTGTAGCAGCCTGCTTGGTGTGTCAAAAGGCAAAAGTGGAGCATCAAAAACCGGGTGGGATGTTACGACAGTTAGACATTCCTCAATGGAAGTGGGACAGTATCTCGATGGACTTTGTAACACATTTACCAAAATCATCAAAAGGTCACGATTCTATCTGGGTTATCGTTGATAGACTAACCAAGAGCGCTCACTTTTTACCTATTAATCAACGTATGTCACTAGAAAAGCTGACGGAGTTATACATCGGGGAAGTAGTGAGGTTGCATGGCATACCTACAAGCATTGTGTCAGACAGAGATCCAAGGTTTACTTCAAGGTTTTGGCAGACGCTACAGAAGGCTCTGGGAACACAGTTGAAGATGAGTTCGGCTTATCACCCTCAGACTGATGGTCAAACAGAAAGGACTATTCAATCTTTGGAGGATTTGCTGAGAACTTGTGTATTAGATCATCTTGGAAGTTGGAATGAGATACTACCATTAGTAGAATTTACTTACAACAACAGTTATCATTCCAGTATTGGTATGCCACCATATGAAGCTTTATATGGAAGAAGATGTAGAACACCGTTGTGTTGGTTTCAAGATGGGGAAGCACTGATAGTGGGACCCGAGCTATTACAACAAACCACAGAAAAAATAAAATTAGTCCAAGATCGGATGAAAGCAACTCAAAGTAGACAAAAGTCATATGCCGACAAAAGAAGAAGACCGTTAGAATTTGAAGAAGGAGATCATGTATTCATACGAGTAACGCCAACTACAGGAGTCGGGAGAGCTATCAAGATGAGGAAACTGACACCAAAATTTCTCGAACCGTATCAAATTCTCAAAAAGATTGGACCAGTGGCTTATGAGATAGCACTACCACCTCGATTGACAAATTTGCATAATGTTTTTCATGTATCCCAACTGAGGAAGTATATTCCAGATCCAAAGCATGTGTCAGAAGTTGATGAAATTCAGGTCAAGGAAAATTTAACAATGGAAGTTGGCCCAGTGCGTATACTAGATGTTCAAATGAAAAAGTTAAGAGGGAAGGATATTCGCACGGTAAAGGTACTTTGGAATGAAGACACACAGGAAATGACTTGGGAATTGGAAGAATTTATGATAAAGGAATATCCATATCTCTTTTGTAAGTAATTTTTTTTAGTCTTTGTTTAAATAAATAATTTTCGAGGGCGAAAATAATTGTTGTTGGGGAGATTGTAAGATCCTTGAAAATGTTAGTAAGTTAAAATGTAAGATCCATAAAAAAAAATATTTATAATTGTAAATTTTAACATTTTATTAGTAATAATAATTTTAATGGATAGAAAAATGTAAATTTTTTGATATAAAGTTATAGTAATTCTAGAGGGAGAGCTTCAAAATTTTGATAACTTATTTAGGATTTTTTTTAAGAAAAGTGAATAGTGAATAGTAAATAGTAAATAGTGAATAGTGAATAGTTAAAAAAAAAATATTAAAATAAATTGTGGAAGAGAACACTCCACGTAGAATTAATCATTCAGAGATAAGAATGATGAATAAAAAAATAATTTTTGAATAGTAAAAATGAATAGTAAAAGTGAATAGTAAAAATGAATAGTAAAAAATGAATAGTAAATTTTTTTTTGGCTATAAATAGCCAAGGGGGGGAGGCTGAAAATTTGCACCAAAATTCTAGAGAAATTGTGAGAGAAGAGAGTTGGAGGAAATTATAGTTAAAGAGGGGAAATTCTGGAAGTTTCCGGAGAACGGTTTGAGAAGAGGAAACTAAGTCTGGAATAGAGGTAAGGGAAGCTAACTTTGAGTATTTCTTTTTGTATTATCTTGAGTCTTGAATATGCTATAATTTTTCTTTTGTCTGATTTTAAATCTTGAATATGGAGTATTTTGTTTCTGTATGATTTTGAATTTTAAATAAGAGTATGTTTTGTATTAATATCCAAGTGTGATAGTTGTAAAATATGATGTTGATTATGTTATGCCAATTGTATGTTATTAGTGGTTTATTTTTGTATTTTGGAAGGATTAGAAATTGTCTAACCGGCTCTGCCAGATTCAATTTCTTGTTTCCCCAAACATTTTATTGTTTTCCTTATTTATTTTTATTGTTTTTTTTGGAAGGATTAGAAATTGTCTAACCGGCTCTGCCAGATTCAATTTCTTGATTCCCCAAACTTTTTATTTCCTTCCGTATTTATTTTATTACATTTTTGGAAGGATTAGAAGTTGTCTAACCGGCTCTGCCAGATTCAACTTCTTGTTTCCCCAAACTATTTATTTCTTTGCTTATTTATTTTATTGCATTTTTGGAAGGATTAGAAGTTGTCTAACCGGCTCTGCCAGATTCAACTTCTTATTTCCCCAGACATGTATTGTTCTTGTTATTTAATTATATTGTATTGATGGATGGATTAGAAGTTGTCTAACCGGCTCTGCCAGATTCAACTTCTTGTTTCCCCATGAATTTTTATATTAAGATTATTTTTATGATTGTCAAATATTGTATTCTTATATGACCATTTATAGTAATGTTTTATTATTGTTAATTGTTTATAATTATTTTGTATGAATTCTATTATGAATATTTATTGTGATGAATTTATTGAATGAGTTTGTTGGCTGAAATTAATCTTGTTGGAAGGTTTGGAATAAGAGTTCTGTAATAGCTTGTATATGGGTATTAAATATATAAACAATGTTTGAGGTTGTTGTGAGAGGAAGTAAAATTAGGCATTTTAAGATTTAGAGCATAAGAAAACAAGGCAGATAAATTGAATAAATAAATTGTTAATTATTGAAGGCCTCCTTTTGTTGGTAGGATAGAGGAACCTTAAAAACCTGAGTTGGCACATCCCTGATCATAGAGCAGCCCTGGCCTGGTCCAGTCAGTTGTGACTAGTCATATGTGCTGGCGTCGAAGGTGAGTTTGATGCGTTCAGACATCTGGGTCCTCTCCGGTGACCAATTGGGGTAAAGAAAAAATCTCTACTAGGATGAAAATAAAATAAAACAAGTTGATTGTAGATGCATAATATTATCATGGTAAAAATTTCATATATATTTTATTTATCATTACATTGAGCCCAGACTTTAATATGTAGTTCCTAAGATATGTTGATATATTTTGGTTGATCCATGATCTGTGTTTGGTGAAAATATGTTGAGTTATACTCGGTATGGTCAAAATGAGTTTATAATAGGAAGTATGATATCTGGCAATATGTTTAATTTATTGACACCAAAATAGGTTATTGTCAAATTATGATTAGAGAATGAACATGATTGAGTTATGCGGAGAAGAAGTTATGAATTGTTGATTTGATGAAATGTTGGAGTGGATAAGAGGGTATGAAATGTTGATTTGATGAAATGTTGGAGTAGATACAAGAAATCATTGCTTATGAAATGATGTTTCCTATGGGAAGTAGTATGTTCGGTTTATACCATGGGAGCTTGATATGATCAAAGTAACACCTGAGGTTTATGAAAGGAGGCAGCAAGTGGTCTGACCATAAGGCTTTGACATAAATATGTGGTTCATAAGTTTTATAGAAGCAGGCAGAGAGAGGTTTGACCATAAGGCTTCAGAGAGTAATACATAGTATACAGGTGAGGCTTAAGGAAGCAGGCAGAGAGCGGTCTGACCATAAGGCTTCGTGAGTAAGCATGGTAAAATTGTAAGGTTTATGAAATTGAGGAAGTTGATTTTGATAATGATGAATTAATGACATCGGGGTAATGATATTTTAGTAATTGTAGAAATACATGTTTGAACTATTCTTATTACAAGTTTAATGATTGATATGATATGGTTGGCTTACCCTTATTTGTTTGTTCTATGATCATATAACTCATGTTATATGTGATTAGATAATGTTGCAGATGCGGTTGAAAAAGCTTAGAGATGAGAGAGATGCGGGGAAAAACTTTCAGGGATTTTTGTAAAAAGAATAAATTTGTATTGGGAAGATTATGTTGTGTAAAACTTATAAGTTGAAATTTCAATGATGAAGACTATATTGTTTAAAGTTTGTAAGTTTGGTATTGTACTTTGGAGTAATTGAAATAAAGTATGATTGTTTATATGAGATATCAAATTAATTTAGTCTCTACTATCAGTAATACCCTTTAAAATATTTGGGTGTTACAAGGACGATGCGTGCGATCACACATGTGCTTAACCCTTTAAAACATATTTTTGTAATTTTTAATTTTTTTAATTTTGTATTTTTCTTTTTATCTTTAATTTTTATATTTTAGTTTTCTTTTTATCAAGAAGAGAGGTGAGTTGAAATATCTATGACATAAAATTGTGAGAAAAAAGCATAGGATAAAATTGTGGTAGAAAATAGGATAAATTTATAAACTAAAAAAAATGATCAAAATGCATATAAATAGAATGAAAAGAAAATGTGTACCTTGTTGAAGATTTGAAAGATGAAGCAAAACTTTGCTTGTAATAAGTTGTAAGGAGAGATAGGTTGATGGTGAAGAAGATGAATTTATAGTAGAAATGTGGTATGGGATTTACTATGTATAGAGGGATTAGGTAATAGTAAAATGTGAGAGAAAAATGAAGTAGAGTTTTGGGATGGAATGAAGAGGTTTTGAGAGAGAAGAGATGGATATTATGTAATTGTGTGTGTGAAGTGAAGGGAATGTAGGTATTTATAGAGTTAAGGATGAAGAAAGTTGATGAATAAAAATAATATAATAAGTTGGTGGAAAATTTAGATGAAATAAAATATAATTAAAAAAAAGATGAATAGAAAAAGTTAATGTTGAAAATAAGTGAAAGAAATAATATAAAAAGTTGGTGGAGAAATTAGGTGTGGAAATTAAGTGAAAGAAATAATATAAAAAGTGGGTGGAAAAATAAGGTGGAGAAAAATATAGTAAATAGTAAAATTTAATGTGGAAAATAAGTGAAAAAAATAATATAAAAAGTTGGTGGAGAAATTAGGTGTGGAAATTAAGTAAAAGAAATAATATAAAAAGTTGGTGGAGAAATTAGGTGAAATAAAATATAGTGAATAGTAAAAGTTAATGTGGAAAATAAGTGAAAGAAATAATATAAAAAGTGGGTGGAAAAATAAGGTGGAGAAAAATGGATAATAAAAAAATGTTGATGGAGAAGATATAATTAAAAAATGGGTTTAATCATTCACTAAGTCCCTATTTTCGCATAGAATCTCAATTTCGTCCCTTTCTTTCTGAAAATCTCAATTGGGTCCCAATTTTATGAAAATTGCAACAAATCGATCCTTTCCGTTAAATAGTGTCAAACGGCGTTAAAAAAATTGATGAGTAAATTCTGAGATGACGAACGAGCGCTCGTCCAGCAGCGAACGAGCGCTCGTCCAGCAGCGAACGAGCGCTCGACCACCGAACGAACGGTCGTCCAGTGTGGAACGAACGGTTGTCCACCAGAGAACGGACGCTCGTCGACCTCTTACTGCTGGACAACCGTTCGTTCCACACTGGACAACCGTTCGTTCGGTGGTCGAGCGCTCGTTCGCTGCTGTACGAGCGTTCGTTCGCTGCTGGACGAGCGCTCGTTCGCTGCTGGACGAGCGCTCGTTCGTCATCTCAGAATTCACTCATCAATTTTTTTAACGCCGTCCAGCCAAATTAACGGAAAGGATCGATTTGTTGCAATTTTCATAAAATTGGGACCCAATTGAGATTTTCAGAAAGAAAGGGACGAAATTGAGATTCCATGCGAAAATAGGGACTTAGTGAATGATTAAACCTTAAAAAATGTAAGTGGAAAAATTAGAAAAGTTGATATATAAAATTAATATGGAAATGATGTGGAAAAGGTAAATGAAAAAGGTAGATGATGTGGAATGATATGTGGAGGGTGATGTGGATGGTGATGTGGAGAGTGATGTGGAAAGTGTGGTGTGATAAGAGAAAAGGGGTGGTGAGGAAGTAAAAAAAGTAAGAGATTATTTTGGGTCATTGGATTAAGTGTTTAAAAGAAAATTTGGGGGTGCAAAAAGTAAAATAAATAGTATTTTTCATTTTGGTTTTTTATGTTTTTTTTTAGTTATTTTTGTGATGAGTTTTATTTACCCGGACGAAATTGGGTATTGACACCATGTTAATTCATAAAATATATTTTACTCTTAATTTGGAAGGGTTTACTTATGAATGGATGGTATGGCATCACTTGGGTTTATTATTTTTTAAATATTGATTTATAGTATGGTTAGTAGGAAGAGAAGTTGACCTTGTAATTACAAGATTGGCGATGAGACGAGCAATGCATATGATAGAGATTAAGTATGCAATAGAATGAGAGTTCTTTTAAAACCTTAGACTTGTTGTATAATACGTGTTATTGAGAATGCGTATTGATTTGTGATGAGAGTGCAAAATTACGTAATTTCTTTGTACTATGGTCGGTCATGTGTGAGCTTTACGTTAAGGATGTTGAGTCTCGTGTAGAGATAGAGATTCAAGAGTCACCCTTCGTCATGCGCGAGGACTTGAGAGGGTTGGATGTCTCGCCCAAAAGGCTTCGGCTCATGTTGAGTATAGTGCACCCTTCGTCATTTCAGACTCGTTATTTTTATTGTAAAAGAGATAATTCAAGAATTTCGTTTTGAACAAACGATGTTTAAAGTTATGATTTGGTTTTGCATTTTAATTGAATAAAGTTTGATCATCTCAAATGAATGTTTTATAGAAAAGTTGGGAAAATATTTTACACAGTGACATATCAAAAAGCAGGGTGTTACACCCACGAATTATATGCATAACAAAGTTTTAAAACCAAATCAAAAGAATAAAGAAACATATTTGGTTGTAGAAGTAAAAATAACAATATTGAATCTTTATAGGAGATTCTTGAAACAAGAAAATGAAAGGTAGGGATGAAAATGCAAACCAAAAAGAGAAGAAGATAAGGAAAAATATAATAGAAGGCATGAGATTCATCTCCAAGAGTTTCGGTGGTAACAGAAAGGTTAAAAAGATAATAAAGGTTATCTTTAGGGATTGTTTAAAGACGAAAAACACAGCAAGAACTAGGGGGAAAGGAGAAAACTGAGAGCACTTTGAGGCAACATGAGAGAGATAGTAAGGAGCAAAAATGGGAGAAAACCCTAGGATGAAAGACGTTGGGAAGAAGGGATAAAACTTATCTAGGTAAGGGGATTTAACCCTAATTTTATGTGTTGATCTTGTTAGAGTCTGCATGGTGTATCTTTTTATGGCATATCACCAGGTTAGGGTTGCGAATTGTTAGGAGAATACAAGTGTAGGTGTATGGTTTCTCAAAAACTATGCAATGGGGTAGTGAAGATTTAGAGGAGATTGACAATTCTCGGTTTGGGCTTAGGTTTCAGGGTAAGGGTCTCATCTAATCTAACACAGGTTTCAAATTTTTGGGAATGGAGTATTGAATTTTCGTTTTGTTTGCATGGGCATGCATGAATCCTGTTGTTCATGAGTATGAAGAGGTTACACATTCAGGTTCAAGTATCTGGGGTTTGGGTTTGAAAAATCTGCACCTAAAGGACATTGCCATGGTGTGAATGGTTGCATATAGGTGTTTAGGTCCATATCAGATACGTGAAAAAGAGCAATCATCCACCACTCCTCTCACTTTTATTTTACCATGTATTCCACTCCATTCATGGAGGGCTAAGCTTTTAAGGTTATTCCACTGTAATTTCATTTTGAATTATGAGGTTAAGTTGAATTAATGTATTTATTTCTTATGATTATTGATTTGAGTTATCCTCTTTCCATGTCTTTCATCTCTCAATCACATTAGAAGTAATGATTTTTGCATCATAATGTGTTTGAATCTACATGCATATTGATCATATGAGCTCAAGGTTTCTAGGTTTGATTGAGAATGTACTTTGATTGAATTCAGGAACTTTCATATGATTAAACAAGTTTTTACTACTAATTAAGAATGTACTTTGATTGGTGGTAAAAATTTCAACTATAATTAATTGAGAATTTACTTTGATTATTTAACTTTTAATTTGGTTAGGAGATTTAAGAATAGACATGATTAAACACAATATAATTCGATTGAGAATGTACTTTGGTTGAATTTATTGTGTATAATCTAGGACGATCTTGCTTTTGATTGAGAATCTACTTTGATTAATTGTAAGATTGCCCTAGAGTTAATTAAGAATGTATTTTAATCAATTTTAAACCCGAACAATAATCAATTGAGCAATAATATGTGGATAACTGATGATGAAACTTTCTTGGAAAAGCAGTGGAATTAGCCTACTTCGTTATAATTGTTTCTAACTTTCACATTTGTTCTTCAATTAAACTCACAACATTCTTCAACATTAAATTAATTAGGATATATTTTCATTCTTATTTTTAAGCATTGCATAGCATTTATAACCTTTTCATAGTCTTCATAAAAGTTAAGTATTGGAAAGCAATTGTCGTATTCGTTGGGAAATGACTCAGGGTTACTTTAACCCTATCTACTTTCTTGACTACTAACTTGGCAATATCGAAGTTGCCTTGTAAAGTAGTATTAATTTGATAGCTTCAACGATAATGTATCAATGTTCAACCATGCACATCATATTTTAAAACAAAACGAATCATTTAAAGTAGTCTAAACATACATGATCAAGCATAACAAAACCTTGACAGCGAAAATATAATAAGTAATCACAATATGTATATAATAGTTTTAGATTCTTTCGTAAGGGAATCTACACAACAATGAACATCATCCACATAAGCATGCATTACAGTCCCAAAAAAAAAGCTAGACGAGCTTACTCCCCAAGACCCCAATGTTTTTTCGAAAACCTGGTTCTAATACCAATATGTAACACCCTAAATTCAGGGTGTCACGAGTTGTTACAAAAACCGAACATTTCAAAACTTTCTTATAGTGCGGAAACATATTTTTCACAAGCCTCAATATTTAAAAGTGCGAAAATAATTCAAAATTATATAAGTTCCGAAAGCAATGTCCAAATTACATTATTCACGAATTAAAATATTCAAAGACATAAAGATGATTATGAGTTACATTTTCTCAAAAGTATAAACAAAAGAACTTTTAAAGAAAACCCAAATCTTTACGTGTCACCTCGCAAATTTATCATACTTCTGGAACATCTGCAATATCATATGGTCATGTATAATACATTATACGATCATCGCTGATAATTTCATTCACAAACATACAAACACAAACAAGTATGGAGTAAGATGTTAATGACATCAATCATAACAATACAATATATGATTAATAAATAACAATACATAACATCAAGAAGCAACCCCATCTTAAGCACTAACAACACAATAAATCAGTAATTCCCTCGTCAATGCAAATCAACAGCGATCCCTCGATCCTTGATTCCACCACAAACATCACACACATAGACCAACGGTCTATCCATTAATAAGCACCTATGCTAACTACACACTACAATAACCATCACTATCATAGTCACATCACTATCAACATAGCATTCTTAGAAGCATCTTCAACACCATGATCATCATCATAAATGTACCACTGTCATGAATATCTCCATCATGAACACACCATCATGAATATCCCCTCATGAACATACCATCATGAATATCCCCATCATGAACATCACCATGAGCATCCACAACCCCATGAACTCCATCATGAAAAGACTCGGTCACACTCATGTACCCTACCTCACACACTTGTAGCTTCCCATATAAGTCACTTGTACCTTCCCCAAACAGGCCTGCTCAAGTCCTCTTTCGTGGCTAAAGGACTTGTTTCCCTATCACACAAGGACTAGGCAAAACATCATTCTCCCCATACAAAGAAGGTTCAACACTCGAACACCACTCCCTTTTCACACATAAATCCAAAGAGAATTGTTATCCCATATTGCACGACAGATAGTCTCAGGATTTGCTAGGTACAACAAGCAGACACACGTCTTCCACCTCTCATGCTCATTGATAAACCACATACCTTAGTGCTTCACATCACATATTTGTGCTTCATCATCAATCAGGTGTCTAATTGACCCCAAACATAGCAACTAGCTCCATTCCCTGCTCAACATCATGTTCTGCAGCCTTTGAAGCTTGTCCCTCCTTCATTCTTCTTCTAACCGTATGTTTCTAGAAAAAATACACTAAGATAATCGATTATCACCTAATGATAATCGATTATTCTAGAGAGGTTTCCAAAAAAATTTTCTAGATATACAACATATGAAAGGATAATTGATAATCATCCCAGATAATCGATTATTCCAGTGATGAAACTGAAAAACGACGCACAAATATTCGATTACCACGTAAGATAATCGATTATCGCCAAACCCAAACTCATTTTGGACAAATATCAAGTGTTCAAAACACCAATACTTAAATCACGTGTAAACATACTCGACACATCATTCATGCATACATGCCTTATAGATACAAGAAATCTTATCTAAACACACACATCAAAGGTATAATCTAAAAGTCCATCATCATGCACATTACACCCAACCTCACTAAATATACTTCATATATCATCACACACCCCTTTATCACACACATCTACATGTTAAAACTCTCACCCATACATACATACCTTCATCCTTTTTTACAACTATACATACCATCATGAGAAAACCCAACAACAATCATGCATACTCTCTTGAGAAAACCCAACAACAACCACCATGATATTCACCATATCATAGTATAGAAGCACATTCTCATACATACACATGCATTAAAGATATGATTATCTACACCCAAAAAAACAACAAATCTCCCTATCTTTTCTCAACAAACTTTTAAAAAGGACAACTACCCAATCTTTATCTATCATTTATTTATGTAAATTATAACTTCCAATTTATATTTTATAACTTTGCATGCTTCTCCTTCCTACTTCCCCTATTTTAATTTCTACAAATAAAGGTAAATGACCTTTTTGCCCCTAGGCAAAAATACAAATAAAACTAAGTTTCTTTTAAACTCTTCTCCATAATATTTGAACCCAAAATCATTTAATCCTAAACAACCATCTCTACCAACAAGCCTACACATTACATTGATAATAACACACATATCACAATCCAACAAACATACCAAACATGTGTTGCACTTTATTAAAATAAAATAAAATAAATAACATAACAATTATGCTATAACAAAAATGTACACACAAGAACACTAATTACCAAACAAAAATACTAAAGTCTCAAAACTATTTTATTTCTAAATACTATATTTTTCACGGGTCTTACAGAGGTCTCCTTTCTTGTCATGCTCCTAGTAATCCTCTAGGAAGGTCCTTTATGCTCTCATAAGGAGTTATGGACTCATAATTCACTACTACACCTCACAAATGTATCATGAATTAGGGTTCAAATGGGATGATCCATCGAGGGCCCAATAATGGCAAAGGTGGCTCTTTACAATCACGACAAACTTGTTCATAGAAGGAATGACTAGCGACTAGTACATAAAGAATGTGCCTACTCACTTAAAGTGAAAATAGATTTAAACGACGCTGTTGATGGAGGGAAATGAGCGAGAACCTACTTAGGTTCTCATCACTATAACTACTGCTCCTACTAAGTCAGCTATGGCGAGCACAAGCTGACCCTATGAAGGGGATCTGCTCCCACCAGTAAGGTCACTTAACTTAGGGCTCAACGAAGTGTATTGGATTGGGGAAGAACATAAGAAAATTTAGGGGAGAACGAAAAGTGAAAAAGAAAGAAGAATGAAGGAACTGAGAGAAGAAAGGCTTTACTTGTGTTGTGGTTTTTTGAGGAGAATAATGTTTTGTTTATTTCATTTATGGATGGGAAAAGAAGGATTTAGGAGAAGAAGAAAAAGAGGAAGAGAGGTGGCTTGAATGTGGTTTTGTATAAGAAAAAGTAAAAAGAAAATGAGAAAGATGAAAACCTCCTATGTGTACTCTCTCCCAGTCAAAAGGAAGAACAAAAGAAATACTAAGGGTGAGGTGAAGAAGAAGCAAAGACGTGTACATCAAAGTCTCACTCTAAACTCTTATATGGTAAATCAAAGTCAATAAGCAAAATTATATTTTCAAATTGGACACACCAGTACTAATTCAGTCATTTTCACTTCATTGTTAACGATTTTAACGTAGTTAACCATTAGAATCTAATTTTATTATTTTAAAAAAAATGAAAATTTAATTGAATCAAATAAAAATTAAGAAACCTAATTAAATAATTATATTGAATATTATGACCAAATAAATATTTTAGCCTAATATGTGTTGTAGTAAACTTAGGAAAAAAAAGGTGAGAATAGCAATTCCATATCAACATAAAATGGCAGGTAACCCAATTTGATGATGGCCCATGCCCCGAATTGCAGATTCGGGTTAGGGTTTCAGTTTGAAGCAACTAAAACGGGATTATCTTTCTCTCTCACATTCACTGTGTCAGTCTCTCGTTTGTGCTGCCTTCGTTTGCCTTTCTCGCACTGGTAAGAAGCCTCCTTCGATCCATATTTTTTTCCTGTGGAATTTGGGTTCCCAAAACCTATCCTAATTGCAACACTTTCCTCTCCGAATTTCCAAATTCTCTTGGTGGGATTACATTTTTGTGTGTGGTTTAATGCCTTTTTAGGTCACTTCGAAGTTCGAAGCAGTCTGTTAATGGATTTCAATCGAAGATCTAATTTTTCTAATTTTTTTTTTGAAACTGATATTACAATTCGTTTTATGCATATTTTGTAGAAGAATTAACGCACATAGCAAGCATGGCAGTCACATTCTACGACCTTAGCTCTGCCTCTGGGTTGAAGAAGCTTGATGAGTACCTTCTCTCACGCAGTTACATCACCGGGTATGTCACTGCTTTCATCCATCTTCTTTTGTATTTTTTCTTTATTTTTTTTTCTTATCTTTCTTTTTTGTGTATTGTCCCATTTCACGTGCTCTATAGGTACCAAGCTTCAAAAGATGATCTCACTGTCTATGCAGCTTTGCCAACTGCTCCATCAACTGAGTATGTCAATGTGTCTAGGTGGTTCAAGCACATTGATGCTTTGTTGAGAATCTCGTAAGTTCGCTTCCCTTGACTTTGCTCGCCAATTATATGTATACTACTTGGCACGTGAGATGATTATATTTTAATGCCAATATTCTGTTTACAGTGGTGTTTCTGGTGAGGGATCTGGTGTCACTGTTAAGGGATCTCTTGTTGCTGAGCCTGTTGCAACTCCCCCAGCTGCTGATACAAAGGCAAGTATCTTTCTTATGATAGATATTTCGATTGTGGTGTTGGATTCATTTCTTTTTAGCATTGTGTGGGTTAACTATAATATTTTATTGACCTTTCATTTAATGTACGTTGTTTTTCAGGCTGCTGCTGCTGAGGATGACGATGATGATGATGATGATGTGGATTTGTTTGGTGAAGAGACAGAGGAAGAGAAGAAGGCAGCGGAGGAACGGGCAGCTGCAGCGAAGGCATCTGGAAAAAAGAAAGAATGTAAGTTTCACTATTGTCATTTACCTGTTATCTTTGAACTTTATGCCGCCCCTCCCCTCCCCTGTTTATAGCACTTTGTGCGTGCATTGATTTTCGGCTGACTCTATTTTTCAGCCGGGAAGTCATCTGTTCTGATGGATGTGAAACCATGGGATGATGAAACGGACATGAAGAAGCTCGAGGAAGCAGTGAGATCTGTTAGCATGGAAGGCTTGCTTTGGGGTGCATGTATGTCATTTTTATTTATATATTTTGGCTTTAGTTGTTGATATTTTTACGTATTTTGAACTTAACTGTTTTCATTTTGATGTACTTCCTAAAATAGTTGAATTATATGATTCAATATTCTGTATTTGTAAATGTTGTGTTCTCAAGTCTTTCATTTAGAGAGAATTCATACTTTTTCTTTCCATTATGTTTGCATTGCGTACTTTTATTTTCTGCTTATCATGTCTGCTCCTCTTTTTCGGTTCTGATATCAATTGTTTTTGTGTCTTAGCCAAACTTGTTCCTGTTGGGTACGGCATCAAGAAACTGCAAATTATGCTTACTATCGTGGATGACCTAGTTTCTGTCGACACTCTTATTGAGGAACATCTCACAGTTGAGCCCATCAATGAATATGTCCAGAGTTGTGACATTGTTGCCTTCAATAAAATTTGTAAGTATTTTAAGTGGCTTTTTTTCTCAGTAATTCCCAAATGGTTTTGTATTCTGTTGCATATTGTTTATGGTTTTGCTGCTTGTTCTAATGCAATTTCGTAACCTTTGTTACAGAATCAACAATCGTGGGATTTGAAAATCATGGCAGCGAGGGGAATTGCGCTATTTAGAAATTATGTTGTAGGGAAAGCTCTCATGTGAGAAGTTTTGTTTTTAGAAGCCTGCTTGTTACTGTTTTTTTTATACATTGGTCTATTTGTGTGATGCCGTTGGATTATTTGGAGAGTAATAATTTTAGGCTTTAATCGTCTGATGCGTGTTGAGTTCGTTATTTTCAAATTGTAGTTGCAGATAATCGTGTCTCAAATTTCAAACTCATTCTTAGTGTTTTCTCATTGTCACCTTCAATCATCTCCTATAGGTGTAGCAGTTTGACGCTTCCACTAATATCTTTCCCAATTCTTTATGTTTTTACTAATGATCCATTCAATCCATAAACAACATCGTCGAATAAAACAGTCCAACAATATTTTCTTACTTTCTTCTATAATTTTTTTACAATAATAAAAAAAATACAAGGAAGAAAAAAATTAGAAATGCCTTCCCCTACCTACCTGTTTTCATGATAGGTCCAGTCCTCCATCCTTCAAGGATATTATTACCCTGCTTTAGAGACAAACAAAAAAGTTCGCTCCCTCCAAAACTTCTTATATCACACTATTTTGTCAAAAACACTTCTGCTTTTATCGACTCTTCAATGCTAATACGTAGCTTTAATTATTATAACTTTCTTTATTAGATATTAAAACCGTCAGTGTGTAACCTGTTTTTTTTTCCTGATTTTCTGTAGTGTGTACTTGAGCATATTAATAATAAAACGATTTTCTTTTGCCATTTTCCTTGCATTTATTTGTGAGAGAGTAATTGATATGTTTATCGATTATTATACTTTTCTCCATATTTAGCTTCTTACGTAGATATGCACATGAAAAGTATTCCAGTGAACAAAATTGGAAATTTGTTATATAGAAAAGACATAAATTGTTTCTATAGAGAAAATTACTCCTTTAAATTATTGCGAACACTAGTAATGATTTCATTTGAATTCTTTTATTTTTTTTTCAGCACAACATAAGAATTAACAAATTTTAATCAGATTTAGGTCAATTAAATTAAGTATTATATACTTTTTCTACAGAAAAAGAAATAGGAAAAGGAGAAAAATAGAGAAAATAAGGAAAAGAAAAAACAAATGAAAATTCACAAGACAAACATGTAAGTATTTTATATTTCTTGAGGTTGCTTAAAGGGAAAATGTTATTTATTTTAATCTTTTTACAAAATGTATGAGTACAAAAACGTATATTTGTTTAGGTTTTTAATAATGCTTGTAATATTTTTTTATGACAATTACGCTCTCCTTGCATGAAAATGAAAAGGAGATAAAGGAGATATGATCTTGGTGTAGATTGATGAAAAAGTTTATCTTATTGATTTGAAGGAGTGTAAAAATAATTTGCAAGAACATATTTTATTAATAAAATATGATAAACCTCTCACACATTTAAATCTTTGTAAAAAGTTTGATGTAAGTTGAAAATATTTGGGTTAATGGAAAACAATTCCTCTTGACAAAATGTTATATGAATTTGTGATATGTTGTCATTGAAACTATCAAATTAATACTACTTTTTAAGGCAACTTCACTATTGTCAAATAGTATTTAAGAAAGTAGATTGGGTTAAAATAACCCTAAGTCGTCTCCCAATGAATACGAAATTGTTTTTCAATATTTTACTTTTATGAATGTTATGCACTGTTCAAGAATAAAAGCGAGAAACTATGCTAATGAAGTTAATGTTTGAAAAACAAATAAGAAACATAGAAATAATTATGATGAAATAGGTTGATTCCATTGTTTTTTCAATATAGATTCATGATCTTAGATAATTATTCAATTAATTATTGTTCAAGTTTCAAATTAATTAAAGTACATTTTTAATTAATTTGAGGGCGATCATGCAGTTAATAAAGTAGATTCTCAATCAAATGCAAGACCTTTATAGATTATTCACAATGAGTTCAACCAAAGTACATTCTCAATCAAATCTTATTGTGTTTAATCATATCTATTCTTAAATCTCCTTACCAAATTAAAAGCTAATTAATCAAAGTAAATTCTCAATCAAAGACATAGAAACCCTTGAACTCATATGATTAATATGCATGTAGATTCAAACACCTTATAATGCAAAAATCATTGCTTTTAATACGATTGAGAGATAAAAGACATAGAAGAAAAATAACTCAAATCCATAATCAAAAGAAACAAATTCATTAATTCAACTTAACCTCATAATTCATAATGGTACTAGGAGCTTAGCCCTTCACGGATGGAGTGAAATACATGGTAAAATAAAAGTGAGAGGAGTGGTGGATGAATGAGTTATGATTTATGCCTTTAATAAAGGCTTGATTGGGCTTGGACTCTGAATCTTCTATTGATAAAATCTTTTATCTTATATATAATATCTTCCAAATATTCAACAGATTTAATCAATTTTTGAGAAATATTTGATAATATCTTTCTAGATTCAAAAAGATTTGCCAAATATTATCTTTTGATATTTATTGATATAGTTAAATAAGATAATTATTTAATAATATCAAATAAAATATCTTAAGATATATTTTCTCCAAATTATCTTTTAAAATATCTAACAGATTTAAACTTGTCCAAAATTATATTTCAATCCTTTTTATTTTATTCAAAATTGCACAGAAGTCCATAAATTTTCTCTAATTGAACTTTAGCTTTTTCTTTCTTTTCAAAATTGAATAGGAGCCCTAAGTTGACCATATTGGACCAACTTTGACCAGAGTTTAGCATCCAATGAGAGTATTTTGTATATTGGACATTTAAATTTAACCCTTTTAATCATTCAAACATTAACTTTAGTTGCATCAACAAACATTATAACATACAAGAATAATCTATGCACTAAAAATAACTTTTTATGCCTCTTTAACTCCCAAACCCGATAATTTCAATTGTCACAAATCCTCTTGACATCAACCATTTAAACATAATTGTTCCACTAAGAATTTGAAATAAAACCTAAAATGTGGGCATAAATATGAACTCATCACACTCCCACACTTATCCTTTTGCACTCATAGGCAAAATTGATTAATTCTAAGACTTTCTTCTGGGTCATTTTATTCCATATTTGTATTTGGATCAAAAGAATGAATACCACTAGATATAGATCAATCATCTAGAAATCAACTTGTCATGGACATGCAAATGAAATCACTCTATTCTTCACACATGAGTTTACCTTTTGAATTCACAAGAAAATCAAATATGAAATATATCCCTCAAGGCAAAATGTATTTATTTCTTCCCAACTCTCTTAGTTGTTTTTGGACTGTGTTTAAACTCAAAATACTCATGTAAGTAGACACCCTTGATATTTTACAAAACTCTAACATTCACATACTTAAGAAAACATGCAATTATTGATCATGAGGGCTTTCTGAAGGTTATATTAAGGCCAAGGCAGAGGTAGGATTTTTTTTTTGAAATTGATATAGAAAGAGTAATGACACTTGATTTTCAAAATCAACTTTACTGTTTGATGTTCTCTCAAGGAAGATTTTCTTTTTGCATTCTCTTTTCCATTTTTTTTATCAAAACTTTAACTTTTCATATTCCTTTTTGCCATTTTTATTATTTTATGGGTGAGGTACTCACCCACACACCTATTCATCACTTACTTCTAACACAATCAATTACTCCTTCTTCTTTCCTAAGTAAGGAAATATGATTTTTCTTTTTTTTCTCATTTGACAATGATTGAAAACAAGGAAAATAGACCTAAGGCTCAAAGGGGTTTTTAATGGATTAATGTTAGAACAAGTTTATTTGGCCAACTAGCTAAAACAAGAAATGTCTCAATCATATCAAATCATGCATATTCACCTCAGTCGCAAAACAAAGAATCAAGCTAAATATTAGAGTATCATCAAAACATGGGTAAATCACTCAAGTAAAATAGGTATGACACATGATGATCCATCCTTAACATTAGGCCAAAAACTCTCATGGTTCAAATCTCTTTCTCAAAAGATTTAATCAAGAAATTCTCAAGTCAACGTAATCAGAAAATCATTGAAGGAATCCACTCATATCAACATAACTCTTTTTTTTCTCTTGAATTCATGATCATCCTAGTTACTAATTCAAACTATTAAATCCATTGTAAATATTTATTTAAGAAAAACAAAATAGGGAACAAAGTTAATTGTTTCCCGACACCCCCACACTTAATCCATGCATTGTCCTCAATGTATGCCATATATATAGAATGCAAAGAATAATATGAGGATATTTACCTCCTTCATGATGGAAGGAATGCTAGTAGGACTTCATCGGAAAAGTCATCTCGGATCGAAATGTTATCTTTTTCCTTTTCAATCTTACTAAGATGGTGAACTACTAAGTTGTGTGCCCCACTTCTGTCCTGAATGGGAGTCCACTTATCCTTCTCGTTCTTGACCATTCTGATTCCATATTTCTTGGGAATCACATGTATAGGCCTTACACAAGTGCTGTCAGAAATAGGATATATAATACCTGCTTGTAGCAACTTGGTAACCTCTTTCTTGATAACCTCCATCAGTCTTCTTTGAGGTTGTCTTTCTGGCTTAACATCATCTTTCAAAAGTATCCTGTGCATGCAAAAAGTAGGGCTAATACTAGGAATATCTGCCAAAGTCCAGCTATTGCTTCCTTGTGATCTCTAACAACTTTTACAACAACTGTTCTTCCTACTCATCAGTAAGAAAAGCAGATATAATAATACAGAGTTTCCCATCCTTCTCAAGATAAGCATATTTCAAAGGAGATGGTAAGGGTTTCAACTCCAAAGTGGGTGGATGTACCACACATGACAATATTTTACTGCCTAAGGTTATCTAAGCACCCCAAAATCACACTCGGATGTTGTAGAGGCATCATCTATTGACACCGCGTCCTCTGGTTTGTAATTTTCTTCATCGCCCAAAGTTATGAATGACGTTTTTGAGAAAGAAAAGTCCAAAGATGGAGAAAAAGTGTCTTCTAACACGTTAAAATGCACCTTCTCGTGTCCTATCTCCATGGTTAGTGTTCCTGCATGCACATTTATCTTGGTTCGTGCTGTCATCATGAAAGGTCTTCCCAAGATAATAGTTGATGACTTGATTCCTTCTTCATCCTTCATATCCAAGATGTAAAAATATACAGGAAAAATTAACTTGTCTACTCGGACAAGGACGTCCTCAAGTACACCTGCAGGGTTAATTGTGCTACGATTGGCCAGTTGAATGATCACATCAGTAGTCTTAAAAGGTCCTAGAGATAGAGAAGTAAACACTGATAAAGACATTACATTTATAGAAGCTCTTAAATCTAGCATGGCATTGTCAAACCTCGAACTTCCAATAATACAAGGAACAAAAAATATACCTGGATCCTTGCATTTTTGTGGTATCTCAATATGTTTCTTTACCAAGCTAGACACGTTTCTTCCCAAATTCATAACCTCATTATCCCTAAAACGCCTTCTATTTGTGCAAAGTTCTTTAAAAAACTTGGTGTATTTAGGGATTTGCTTAACAACACCTAGAAAGGGAATGTTAATCTCCACCTTTTTTGAAAGTATTTAAGATCTCTAGGTCTAATTCCTAAATTTTTTTGTTTCTCAAGCAATGGTTCTTTTAAAGAACTCACCCTTCATGCACTTTTATTGAAGTTAGGTGGTAGGGGTTCTTTCAAGAACTTGCCTTTCATCCATTTCTATTTAGGTCGAGCAGCAGGGGTTCTTTCAAGAACTCGCCTTTCATTTACTTTCATTGAAGACAAGCGTAGGGTTTTTTTAAAGAATTCGCCCTTCATCAGCTTTCGTTGAGCGACAAGTTCTTTTGAAGAACTCGTCCTTCGATCAAGACATAGACGAGGCTTAATGATCAAGCTATTGAAGCCAAGATGCCTGATACTAAAGCCAAATGAGGCCGAGAAGAAGACAAATGAGGTTGTGTTGAGGTTGGGCAAGTGTGTGATGTAGGTGTTTAGGCTTATGGTTGTCTTAGACCGGACAAGTTATATTATAGACTAGACGGGTTATGCCAATTCTCGGATTGCTTCTACTCTACTTCTCTCTCTTGTCCAACTCGGATGGTACCTATAGAAGGTACTCTGATGGTATAGTCAGTATATGACTGACCAATTAGCAATGAAAGTTGTGATGCATATTATGTACGTGTATGTGAAAGTCATACCTTAAACCTTTATATATAGTAGTTGTGATGTGTTTTTACCTTTTTGTCAGTCTAATCACGATCCAATCATACCTTAATCAACATTAATAGATTAATTCATCATTACCATTGTTAATATTAACATTCTAAAATTGCTTGGCCATGTTGTCGGTCAAGGTAGTTGAGTACTGGTCATTACCATTGTTATGATTGTTCTGCAACTGGTCAGCTGTGCCATTTAGTTAGTGTGGTTAGTTACTTGTCATTATCATTATTATAACTGTTCTGTAACTGGTCGGCCATATCGTTCGATCAACATGGTATGCCATGAAGTTATGTCCAAAAGACCAACTCAAAGTGGGTAGTCCATACGAGTTAACCAAAGGAAATCTATTTGAAATGATCAGTCTTAAAGCTTGATCTAAAGGAGTTTGAATTGGAAGAGCTCAACTAAGACTAATTGGTTTAGAAGAGTTCAGATCAAAAAAGCTAAAAGAATTTTAGCAAGACTGATTAATATAGAAAACCTCGACTTGAATAAGCTCAACCTAAATTAACTCTACTGGTCATGTGCATAATATTTTTTACAATAATGCCTATAAAAGGATTGTGTTTATGCGTTAATAAAGTAATCCATAGTAGATATAGCTAATTATTAAAATTTAGGCTTAAATGCTTACTTCGTCCCCATGTTAAGAGGTGAATTTCTGTTTAGTACCCGGTTTTAAAAATGAAGACATTGGGTCCCTATGTTATGAAAAGTATATGAATAATATTCATAAAGAAAGAACAAGTTCAACAAATCATCAAAGAAAAAGCTGAACAAGAGAGAAAAAGCTGGACAACAGAAGAGAGAAGAGAAAAAATACGGTCACATCAGCATGGACTTAACGCTGTTGCTGTCAACTTAACGAACATGACCTTATTCATACACTTTTCATAACATAGGGATTCAATGTCTTCATTTTTAAAACCGGATATTAAACATAAATTCACATCTTAACGTGAGGACGAAATAAACATTTAAGCCTAAAATTTAATATTAATGAGTTATTTAAAAAAAATTGATGTAAGTTTTAAAAAAATCTACATATATTATGTTTTAATATTAATAAATAATTAATGCTAGGAAGAGAAATATTGATGACAAATATTTAACATCAATCAATTTCTCTTACCAGGATTCCCCTTACCATACATTGTAATGGTAAACTGTGTTTCATTCATAAAGAAATGTGTTTTATTAATAAAAAAAAGTTATTTGAAACCACAAAGTTGTATTTCAGAAAAACCAGAGAGCATGTTTTTTTTTTGGGTATAAAGGATGGAAAAGGGAAGAAAACATTCATCAGCCAGCAATTTTCTTTTGTTGAATTCCTTAGAATCTGAAACTGACACCATCAGTAAGAATCTCTCTTCCTCTTCTACGTTTTCCGTTGTCTTTCTTCTGCAAAAACTATAAATCATGGACGTTCCTTTTGTTAGGTGAACCCAAATTCAATTTTTGCCCGGTTCTGTTCCAATTCGTCCATCTTGGTTACATGCATTGTGTTTTCGTACTTAGGGTTTCCGTTTTTAAATTTTTCTAAAAGTTTTTCTCTTAAAAATGTTACCTTTTCAGAATTCAGGATCCCCATAATGTTATTTATGTCTTCTGACAAAAGCTGTTCTGATTTTTTTTTGAAATTTATAATATTTAATTTCAGTTTCATGAATTTGAATGCTGAGAAGATTTCCCATTAGATCTTAGAAGCAGCAATCAGAATGAATAATCAAGCAAAGAATGTGGCTGCATCAGCTTTGTTTGGTCATTCTGGAATGGGCACACAAGCACACCACCCTAACCCCATTCAGCAATGGAACCATTCAATTTCAACCCCTTTACACTCTCAAACACAACCACAATCTCAGTCACGTCCTCAGACACAATTCCCTGGTCTCTTTCAGTTTTCAGAACCCCAATCTCATGTGCTTGCACAAGCTCAGTATGCACAGACACAAATGCAGTCTCAGATTGCACGTGCTCATCCACAACCTCAAACTCAGCCCTTTGCCCACTTGCATAGTATAAATACTAATGCTGCTAATGGGACATCATCCCCGGCCACCGGAAATGCCAAGCGACCAAACCCAAAGCCCCTGTTGAGGTCTCATAATTCATCGAATATGAACCAATCCATGCCGAGTGCTCAGCATCAAACGAAGAAATCACCAGGGAAGGGGACTATGTTTTTGCCTGAGTCTGCTCTGTATACTCAATTACTTGATTTTGAGGCTCAGGTTGATACTGCTTTGGCAAGGAGAAAGTTTGATATACAGGAGGCTAGACTCCCTCCCCATGTTCAGAAAACTCTTCGTGTTTATGTGTTCAATACCTTCTCAAATCATGCCAAAATTGATTCTGAGAATAATAAGGCCAATGAATCTTCGTGGTCTCTCAGGATAACTGGAAGGATATTGGAAGATGGTATGGATTTGAAATCTGGCATTTCACAGAGCTCGAGTCCTCCTTACCCAAAGTTCTCTTCATTTTTCAAGACAATTACCATACATTTGGATCAAAGCATTTATCCTGATAATCATGTCATTGTATGGGATAGTGCACGTTCACCTGCCCAACAGGATGGTTTTGAGGTGAAGAGGAAAGGAAACAAAGAATTTACTGCATTGATTGCAATAGAAATGAATTATACACCTGACAAGTTTATGGTTTCACCACAACTGTCTAAACTCTTAGGTATTGAGGTTGAGACTCGTCCAAGAATAATAGCTTCTATTTTTAACTATGTGAAGTCCAGGAAGCTACAGATCCCAAATGACCCTTCGTCTTTCATTTGTGATCCTTCTCTACAAAGGGTGTTTGGGGAAGAGAGGATGGATTTCACCACGGTTTTTCAGAAGTTAGCACAGCATTTGTCACAGCCACAGCCAATACATCTGGAGCATAACATCAAGCTTTCTGGATATGCACCAGCTGTAACTGCATGTTATGATATACAGGTTGATGTTCCTTTTCCACTGGAAAAAGGCAAGTCTACATTCTTGTCAAGCCTTGAGAGCCAAAAGGAGATTGAAGCTTATGATGAGGCCATTCGTGTTTCCTTAAAGAAGATCCAAGAGCATCGGAGAAGACGGGCATTTTTTCTTAGTTTTAGTCAGTCTCCAGTGGAGTTTATTGATACTTTGATTACATCTCAAAGCAAGGATTTGAAACTTGTTGCTGGAGATGCCAGGCATAACGTTGAAAAGGAACTTCGTTCTGAATTCTACAATCAACCATGGTAAGTATTATGATGATGGTTGACCTTTTCTCTTTTTGTTGTAAGGTTTGCATGCATAATACACTTGCTTAGAACGTTTGTAACCCGAATGTGAGTATTCACTTGCTAAACTTGTGAGTTTAATACATTGACAATCATGCACAAAAAAAATTGCACCCATACTAAACTTATGTTAGACATAACGTGACACTTCATAAAAAACCTAGACATTTCAGATTTTGACGTGTTACGCTTGTCTGTTCTTAAGTGCCAACTGGTAGGAAATTGTAATACAATACCATACTCACTCTGAAATTGGTGCATGGATTACTTATCCCACAGAGAAATAAAAGTTATGGCATGGATGAATTTGGGGCTAACAATATTCTTTAATACTTTTTTGTCAGAATATTTTCTAATCTGTTTCTGTTTTCTATTTCCAGGGTCGAGGATGCTGCCATTCGTTACTTGAACCGAAAAACTGCAGGAAGTGATGCTGTTGGACGCAATTAAGAAAACATTAGAGGTGGAGTTTCTATTTTGTTTTTCCTAACTACCCGATATACTTACTTTTCATATTCCTTGTTAGGGAAGAGAGTTTGAGTACCCCAGACGGGGAGTAGAAGAACGGAAAGAATGTAGGAACAAAGAAAATGACCTTTAGGTAGTGAAAATCAAGGGGAATGTGATCAAAGACATTCTGTACAGAATTTCAGAAAATATGTATCTATCCATGGATTTTGGTTGCCCCTGGTTCATTTGGAGTCCTCCGAGTCATGCTCTGGCTTCTAAGACCGACCTATGTTTGAGGAGGTTGGATTAACATTTAGAGAAATATAAAAAACTAGCCTAAAAAGACTGATAAGAAATGTTTATCCAATGAAGGATAGTTTAATTAAAGTAATAGAGGTAGATGGAAGACAATGTTTAAATATCATCAAAATTAATTTATTTTACTGAATTTATTACCTTTTTTTTGTTATTTTTTATTGAGTGATAAATATAATCAATCCCATTAGGTGGTATAAAGCTTTGTTGCTATTGCTATTCTAAAAAGATATTGCATAAGCCAAGATTTAAATTTATGTTATAGTCAAACTCTTATGATGCAGCGGTAGCCATGTCTGCTTAGAGGAGCCTGTTGCTAACATTTGAAGGAGTGAATAGATTTAAATTATATAAATTTTATACGGGATATAGGTGGAGATCCATCACAATCATTTGATATAAGTTAACCTCCCGAGGCTTTGAGCCCGAGAATGAAGGTTATTCTCCACTATTGAGGTTTGTTAACCATTAGTGAGCTCGTTGGTTATTCTCCACTATTGAGGTTTGTTATTTATATTCCTCTTGTCATGTATATTGTTACTTTTTATTTTACTATATAAGAAGGTGCAATGCAGTAACAAGGATATGAAAAAGAAGCATTATTCGAAGATTTCCCTTCCTATCCCAGCGGGTAACCATTCGTCCTCAAATACTGGAATAGTTGTGTTTATAATTTACCCTTTATCAGCTTGGTGCTTTGCTTCCCTCTAGTATGACTAACACAAGGATTCAGTTGCTAAACTTACCACCTTATTTTACTATTGGTTCGAGTTCATTCCAATTATAATATCCAAGCCATGTTGGCTTGGTTTACCCCTAGTTCCTTAAAATCATTGTGTGGCTTTCTTGGAGTTTGTTGGAAGTCCCACATCGACTAGAGATAAGGCCAATTCACACTTTATAAGTGGGTGCAAACCTCACCCTACAAGCCGGTTTTGTGGGGTTGAGTTAGGTTTAAAGTTCACTTCTAACATGGTATCAGAGCCATCGTTAGAGCCTATCCTAACGATATTTGTTGTTTGTTGGGCATATTGTTCCACCCGCTATCGGACCACCCATTAAAAATGTCTAATCTCACGCTCGAGACGTATATAACTCGGCGTGAGGGGGATGTGTTGGAAGTCCCACATCGACTAGAGATAAAGTCAATTCACACTTTATAAGTGGGTGCAAATCTCACCCTACAAGCTGGTTTTGTGGGGTTGAGTTAGGCTTAAAGTCCACTTCTAACAGAGTTATTGGTTTTTACCGTAGGTTCCTAAAGGATTTTGCTCACATTGCCTCTCCCCTTTTACCAACCTTCTCTGCAAGGACAATTTTATTTTGGGGCCAATTGAAGAGCCCAGATCCTCAAATGACTCACAAAAATTTGTTCCCCCATTGGTCTGATACAACATGACCTAGGTTTAGACCAACTCGGTTCGACTTGAGTTTAGGTTTATTCGGCATGACTTTGGTCCAAGTACAAGGCGACTCACTCCGACCTATAATCCGGGTTGACTCGACCTTAGTTGACTTGACCTGACCTGGGCTAGGGTCAACTTGACTTTATGCGGGCTGCAGTTGACTTAGCTCCACAACCTAAATTTGTTCGACCATAGACTAGGCCAACTCGACTCAAAGTAGGCCTGGGCAGATGAACATGACCAATGTTCGAGTTGACTTTGCTTAACTTAGGCTTGGATAACCCAACTCGTTCTAGCTTGAGGTCAACGCTCAATCTGGGTATGGGTACACTTGGATTGACTAAGACCCCAATTTGACCTGGGCATGGGAAGACTCAACTCAACCTGAGTCCGAGATGATTCAACTCAACCTGAGTCCGAGATGATTCAACTCAATCTAGTCGATATCAACTACTATAGACCTAAGCTTGGGCTGACTTAGCTCAACATAGGTTTGAGCAAACTTGACTTGACATAGGCACGTGCCAACTTGAGTTGGCATGGATCCGGGGCAACATAACTCAACCTGGGTCTGGGCGACTAAACTTGACTTCAGTCGATTCGGCTCAATTAGGCCTAAGTTGGCCCGGATTAACCTGGTCAGGTTGATTAACCTTGACCAAGTTGACTCACCTTGGCATTAGCTTATAAAGCTTATTTTACTTGAATTTGGTTTGACTTAGCTTGACCTGAGCTTGGGTTAAATCATATAACTTGTCCATGCCATCTCAGTTCAACCTAGGTTTGTGCCAGCTCAACTCAACTTGTGCCTTGGTTGTTTTGACCTTGGTTCAGGTTGATTTAGCTTGACCTTTGGCTTGAACTAACTTTGCTTAACCTTTGGTTTGAGTTGATTTGTGTTGATCATTGGCTCAACCTAATTTGCTAAACTTGGGCTCATGTTGACTTGCCTTGTCATGAGCTCAAGTCAAATTAGTTCAAAGAGGGTGTGAGTTGACTTCACTTAACTTAACTTAAGCTTAGATTGACACAACTCGACTAGAGTCTATGTTGATGCAGCTCCACTTGGATCTAAGTTGACTTTGTTTGGCCTTGCTTGAGTTGTCGCAACTTGACCTAGTCTTGGGTTGACTCAATTGGACTTGAGTCGATTGGGCTTGACTTTGACCCACGCCAACTTGACCTAGTGTTGCATGAGTCTAATATGATGCTATCTTGGGTGTGAAATTTGACATTTCATAACTTTAAATTGCGAATGTGCACTTTAATTTTGGATCTTCAAAATTAAAAATATTGTTCAATTTATATCAAATTCAATATCATTTAAATAGATTAGAATTAAAGTCTAAAAATAGGAATTTGAATTTGAGATGAATTCATCTAGATTGAGTTAAAGGGATTTGGATAATTATAAATTTGATTTGACAATTTTTTGATTTTTTTCTCACTTTTAGTTCTACTTATAAGAGAAACGGTCATTTTCATATGTACTAATTGTTAATTTACTCTTATCCTCTTAATTTATGGTGAAATATTTAAGTGAGATGATCATATCTTTGTATAAGTGCATGTATTTATTGGTTTATTAGCAATATATAAGTTGCACGGTAAAAAAATTTAAGTACTACTTACATAATTTAATTGAGGTATTTTAGAAATCAAATCGAAAAAACTTGACGGTAATAATTAAAATTAACTACATACCTAATGTTATGATTTATGTTCCAAAAATAATACTGTTAAAAAATAATTCCGAAATGAACCCATAGCCAATTTATTTCCTAAGATGGACAGCTGCACTGTAGACGGCTAAATTCCGGATCTTTGTATGTGTCTCCGACTGTGAGAATCCCACTGAAGTTTGGTTCCAGGGAGCTGAGGGAGCTGAAAGGAGAGGAGAAAAAAATGAAACATAAATAAAAATAAGAAAAAATAAAATAAAATTGATATTAGGGAAAAAGTAAATTGAAAAAATTAATTAAAACTTTGCCGAATGAATTTTAATTGGACCGCGAGAGGAAAAAAAAAATAAGGATGAATAAAATTCGATTTGTAATATTGGTATGTAAAAGAATATGGAAATAAATTTGTTGTTATTATAAAAAGAGGGTTTTGTACAAATATTGAATATTGAATGGAAGATAACAAAAATTAAAAAATATTATGAATGTTTACTGTTATCATTATGGGTTAAATATGTTTTCATTGTTTTAAGTTTGAATAATTTTTATTTTTAAATTTTATTAATGAATGTAATCTTTCTAAACAGATGTTGCTAAAGATTTGTTGTGATATCACATTTGTATTCACATTTTGTCCTGTGTGTCTATGTCACTATATGATGTATACATGACAATGCCATAATTCAGAATTGAGAAAAAGTAACGAAATCTAATTTCATATAAAAATTAAAGAAGTAAAACCATATTTAAGCTTTTAAAATTACAAAGAAAAAGACATCTTTCCTAATTAAGTATGTGACAATTTTGACTTGAATAGAAAAAATACTATATATATATATTCTACATATAAAATATAAAATAATAAAAGAAATTATATTTAATAGTTTGTTATTCATAAGAACATAAAATAAAAATAAAAATATAAGTATTTAAAATTTTAGTTTATGTTATCTTTGTAATTTTATATGTTTCTTAACTTATTTTCTATTTCTTTTATATTGTTATATAATTTAAATGTTTCTACTTCATTTGTTTATAATATTAATATAAAAGTAATTTTATAATTAGCTAACAAAAAGATAAATGCTAATAACTTATTTCATAATTAACTTGTAAAAACATATCCTTTAATACTTATATATGTATATATTTACATAATTCTATTTTATTTTATTGAATTAAAATTTATTTTTATAATAATATTTAATATTTTATTTATTATTATTATTATTTTGTAAAAACATATCTATTAATACTTATATAGGTATATATTTGAATAATTCTATTTTATTATTGAATTAAAATTTAATTTTTATAATAACTTTTTTTATTTCACTTATTGCTTGTTATTTTATTTGAATTTTAATTATTATTTAAGATATTTAAACTTAAATTAAGTTTATTAGAATAAATTTGATATTTTTTAAGGCATTATGTTCTTTTCCATGAAATTGAATTTTGTTTGTACAGCGAACTTGGAATAATTTGTATACTTAAACTCTTTTAATAAAATGTATTTTTATCCTGTTCATAGTTTTTTCATTATGTCTATTTGGATCATATTTGTATATTATAATTAGGGATGACAAAAAAAATTCATGTATGTGAATATCTTTGGATAAAATCTGCAACGGATAGTTGATACCTGTAGATTGCGAATAGTGGGTATTTTAATACCTGACGAGTCAGATGCGGGTATTATAATATCCGCACTCGCAGGTATCCGCTACCCACAAAAAAAAATTAATTTATATTTTATTAAGTTAAATTTAATTTAAATTAAAATTTAATTAATATATAATTTAATTTATATTATATTTTATATATCGTTTTGTAATTTTATTTTAAAAATTTATAAAAATATATATTTTTAAATATTTGTGGGTATCTATGGGTTTTAAAATACCCATGAATATTTTTTAAACGAATATCCGTACGAGTAGTGGGCAAGTAGCGAGTGGATTTTCTTTTTGCAAGTTTGGTAGCACGTAGACATTATTTGTACTCGACCTGACCCGTTGTCATCCCTAATTATAACTAAATCTTAGTAGTTTGGTGTGTTAGTTATTATTTATCATTTTTTATTATTTATTATACTGTGGTTATACTCCTCACTTAAGTATTATTCCAATAGGAACATAGATTTATAATCCACATTGATTCTATAAATATAACTAGTATTCTCTAAAGAACACTCACTCTCTCATAAACACTAATACACATAATTTATACAAAGATGATAACTCTCTTACTAACTTGAACGTCAAAGAATCTTTTGCAGGTGGATCGCCCCGTCTTGACAAGGAGACCCTTTCCAAACAAAAGGAGTAATCAAACCATCACTAGGATCTTGTCAAATGTAGTCTTATAAAATGAAATTAAAAATGTGCTGATGTTATAACTACGTTTAAGAATTCAAAACTTAGAGACAAAGCCAAAATCCATTTCCACATGAAAACTAACTCACTAAAAAAATATTTAACACTATTATTAGAGCTGTCAAAGCAACCTATTTTATAAGATTTGGCCCTAGCCCACATGGGTTGGGGCCAAAAAAGCCCACAGGACCAAAAAAAATTCTCATTAAAAAAGCCCATAGGGCCAAATAGCCCTAAAACCCTATGGGTCAGAGCTAGCCCATGGGCTTTCCTTTTTAGCATGAGAAAAATATAATAATAAAAGTAGAAACAAAAATTACAGTGGAGAAATGGAAATTTGCAATGTTAAACCAAAAATAACAGTATTAACGTAAAAACATACTGTCCCACTTCCAACTTCAGAGAAAATGTAAAGTGAACTCTCCTCCCTCACGTATGAACAACAGTTCAACTTCAATCTTCTGTCCAGGCCATTGCAAGTCATATCCTCATGCATATTTTGTTTCTTTAAGTTCTTCACTGGATACAACTCCAGCCATTCTTCACCCATACAACTCCAACCATTCTCCAGTCAACTCCAACCATTCTCCAGTCACACTCACGAGCCATGCTTTGCTCACAGATCCAGCTTTTTCAGACTTTAAGACAACAACCAGCACATTCATTCATTGGCTGCACCAAGTGATACTCCTGCTTGTTTTTATGATTAGTTCAATTAAAGCAATCTGGACTAGCTAAAAACTGCACCAAAAACTGATATAACAAGACATTTCAATTATATCAGCCTTCGTCTCTTGAGTAATGAGCACTCTACGTACAAGCTTTCACAACTCCTGTTAAACATATTCATTATACGTATAGACAACATAAATGAAGGTTGTGCCAATAAATACCACAGTAAGAAGATTTTTTTTAAAAGCTCTATTATACTTTTTGTATAGAATATATAGTGTTTCATTTGAAAGCTAAGACAACCATAATCCTCAAGTTTTTACATGATTTCTGCTCCTGAACGTTGGTTAATTTGAAATAAGCTCTAGAAACTATTTCCTATACCATGTTAAGATAATGTATGAGTCACAATTGATCATAATCTGAAAGCACAAGTACACAGATTTACACTTTTCGACTTAGTAAAGAGTCTACCTGGCGATCATATTCAACTCCTTGGACTGAATAAATTTCATTGGTGATTTCAATTTTTCTTATTGATCATATAACAATACTATAATATTATTTCCAATTTTCATCAGATGTCCATGAAGGGATGCAATGAAAGAATACTAACTTATTATAACTTGACTGGGATATTCTTAGGCAAGTTGCCTTAAACAATTAAAAATACATTCACCAAAATTACACAGAATTTAATTGGGCAATTAAAAATGTCTCTATAAACACAAAATAATTATATTATATACTTCTCAGTTTGCACAGACAACTTCTAATTTTTATATTATTAGATTGAGAAGTAGCTTTTGTTAGAATAAGAATCAAGGATCTTGAGTTATTTATCCAGACAAGTTCTTCTGCTATGCAAACAGAACAAGCCAAAATTAGGTGAGTTGGAAACAGAACAAGCCAAAATTAGGTGAGTTAGAAATACTGTAACTCATCCTGAAATACCAGAATTATACAACCCCCCACAACACCCGCAAATGTTAATCATGTGATCAAATCATTAAATGTCACAAAAACATGCATCATAAAAACAAAATTACAATATTCAATTCGTTATGGCTATAAGTACAACCTAAATAAAGCTATACCTTAATAACATGTATTTTCCCTAGTTTTTGATGCCTAATTAAAGAGCATAGAAACTTGGTCAATCAAAAGCATTTATTTACCTACTTCCCTTCTTTGGAACAAATACCCCATTTTTGGACTTTTCACCTGTCATCCAAACAATCTAATAAATACTTGAAGAATAAATAACAAAATATATAGACCTTCAGGACTTATCGGTACAACAACAGAAAGGGCCCTGATGTCATTATCTAATAAATACTTGAAGAATAACCTGCAAACAAAAATAAACTAAACCAACATTATTATACTTCACACCAGTAACAGACAAAATACAGGATAACATTATTATTATGAACAATTCGAGAAACAGCTACACATACATTAGAAGATGCAGCAAATGTAACACAAATAACCAAACACCTATATATTTAACTATTATATGACAAAAATATATAATAATTTGCCTGTAAAGTAATGTAGAACACTATGACTTGCTTTTGAATAAAAATAGAAATATAAGACTAAGCTAAAGCTGTATGCTATTTTAACATGCTTATTTAATCTTCCTTTTAAACTGGAGTATTTTTGCTGAATATAAGAAAATAAGAAGACTTCTATAGAAGAAAGATAAAAGGTTCATTCTTCAGAAACATCACCATTCATTATTTCAAGAGCATATGATTGGCAAGTACCTGTTTTGCCAAACCAGGTAAAATGGCAGCCTCATTCAAGAGATTTGCAAGATCAGCTCCACTAAAACCAGGCGTTCTCATGGCAATCACATCAAGAGAAACATCATCATCGAACTTTTTATTGCTACCATGAACCTTTAGAATTTCGGTCCTTCCCCTTATATCTGGAACATCAACAATAACCTGCAGAAGCATTGATGTTCAGTAATTTACTCATTAACAAAAAGCATTAGGCATTTCATAATATAATCATACCTGTCTATCAAACCGTCCTGGTCTCAATAAGGCAGAGTCAAGAATGTCTGCCCTGTTAGTTGCTGCAATGACAATGATACCAGTATTACCCTCAAAACCATCCATTTCTGTCAAAAGTTGGTTGAGGGTTTGCTCTCTTTCATCATTCCCTCCACCAATTCCAGTTCCTCTTTGTCTTCCAACATCATCAATTTCATCAACAAAGACAATGCAAGGGGCGTTCTCTTTGGCCTTCATGAACAAATCACGAACTCGAGAAGCACCAACATTAACAAACATCTCAACAAACTCAGAACCAGATATTGAAAAAAATGGAACACCAGCTTCACCACCAATAGCCTTGACCAACAGGGTCTTCCCAGTTCCTGGAGGACCAACAAGAAGAACTCCTTTAGGCATGCGAGCCCCAACAGCAGTGAACCTCTCAACAAGGTCGTCGTCGGGGAAATTGAGGTTGTTGGTGAGGGTGTTGGGGTTGGTGGCGGCGGTGGTGTCGGTGTGGGGTTTGTTCGGGCCTTTTTCCATGGAATCCATGAATTTGAAGTGAACCTAGGAGGAGGGTGAAGCGGTGGTGGAGTTGTTGATGAGGCGATGGAGAGGGAGGGAGCGGAGGCATTGGATTTCGGTGCGGTACCGTTTGTGGAGTTTTTCCATTTTATGGCGGCACTGGATGACGGTTTTGGCAGTGGTGGAAGCGTTGGGGCACTGGGCAGTGACGACATCGGCGACCTCTTGCCAGTGGGTGGCTTTGAGGTTTGTGCGGCCGAGGGAGTACCACTTGTCGCGGTAGGCGTCGATGAGGGCAGAGGTTTCCTCCGTGGTCCAGCATGACGGGGTGAGACGGTGGGAGAAGGTGGAGGGAGGGGTGGCGAGAGTGAGGGAGAGACCGTTAAGTGCTCAGTGAAGTGGTTGTTCAGAAGAAATTGGGGCTAGGGGACTAACCCGGCCCTACTTCGCTTACAACCCATCTGATGGGGGCTTTGGAGATCAGGAGCTTTAAAAAAGCCACAAGATGTGGTTCAACAAAAACAGAGCTAAATATAAATTGGGTTAGCCTCGGGCTTTGAAAAAAATTGACAGCTCTAACTATTATTATTATTAGGAAGTTGCTCCCTCCACCACCACAGCCTTCTTCGGGCACCTCCTCAATTTATTTTTTTTCCAAAAATATCCTTAAGTTAATTTTTTTTACTTTTACCATTAACTTTTTATACTTTTAATTAAAAACTCTAATTTTATATCCTTAGTGTGTACACCACACACCCACCCCCTCTCTCTTCTTCTTATCTTTCCCGTCACCCACCCTCACACCCACCACTCGTCCCTCCTCCTTTCCATTTTCGTACCTACTGCCTTCAAAATCAAGGTCTAACAATGCTAAATGAAAGCACATACCTATGTTCAAATTTACTGGAATTCGTTAAAGGTAAAGGAAACCATCTTCGCCAAAATGTCCAGTTGGATCAAGAAGTGATTGGAAATGGTTTAGATGGGCAATTTATTGTTGAATCTGAAACTAAAATTCAGGGGCTCAAAAGCGGCACTGAGGGTTTAGTAAGGAGTTTGCAGACAATGTCTTTTCTTTATTGTTGGTAAACTAGCTACGATAAATGATCAATTATCTGAGGTAAATTTCTTCATAAAGTTATACTTAATGGAATTAAATTGTGAAACCTCTGTTCTATTGTCTGCATGTTGATTTATTTTAAATCTGTTTTACATAATTTGTTAATTGAAAATTCATGTTGATCATGTTGATACTTGTATAGGATTCTTTAAGAACTGAACTTAAAGTAGAATGTTTGTTGGAGCTTATTAAGAGAGAAACTGTACTCTAAAGAACTCCAAGCTGAGCAGATGGAAGTTGCTAGCAGTGAGAACCGTTAAAGGCCAAAACGGATGTCAAAATTGGTTTGGCCTTCAACGGATATGGATATTCAGATATCCCATGTCCGTTTGGCCGTAACGGATATCGATATCTGTCAACGTATTTTTTTTTTCGTTTTAACTATGGTAGTCTCATTTTTATCGAACGATAATTGTGGAATGGGTAGTCTAGGAAGAAATATGTGGTGGTGCAGAAAATAACTCTCAAATATAAAATATGTGAACGGACAGATGTCAACATCCATTGAAGGTAAAATGGATGTTGACATCCGTTTTAGAAAAGGGCAAAATTGGTATGGGGTGGTGCACGGAGCATTTGGTGGTGGTGGAGGGAACAACTGCCTTATTATTATTGATGAAATAAAATTTTAAAATAATTTTAAAAAATGCAATAGAAAATAATTGTTTTATATTTATATAATCGTTATATATATCTTTTAACTGTAAACTATTTTTGAAAATTGTATTTTTATCCTTAAATTAAATTATATATTTATTTCATCTTTAGATTTTACAAAAATTATATAAAGAGACGTGAAGTGTTTCTTGTAAGATAAGCAAATTTTCACATTGAAAAATAATATAACTTTTACATGTTTGTTGGAGAGGATTTTTCAAAATATATAGTTTAATTTAAGGATCAAACATAATTTTTTAAAATAGTTTGAGGATGAAAAGCATATTAAACTCTTAATATAAATATAAAATTTATTAAATGAATTTTTTTTACAATAATTAATTATAGATGTTGAAATTAAAGTTTAACTAGTTTGAGAGAAGGAATACAATAAAAAATAATTTAAGGATTATAATATTTTGATTTTGTAATATAATTGAGAATTAAATGTGTTGTTATTATTTTTACAATGGTTTATACATAAATAGAATTAAATATAGAAGAATAGTTTAATATTTCATAAGATGATATAATTATTTTAAAATTATTTAAAAAATGTAATAGGAAATATAAAATGAATTAAAGTGTAAAGTTCAATTATAAAATTTATAGTTAAGAAGGTTTAAAAATTGAAAAATTGGAATGAAATTTGAACTTCATCGTTGGAACTTTTGTACCCACCAATTATAATACGATTACAAGATCTTAGATTTTGTAGTGGTGACTAATTTTGCAATTATGACAACATCTGTTACATGGTGGGTTGGGTCGTGGTAATTAAGGTTGTGTTTTGACACTGAAATCATAGTGTGGTAGTTATGGAGTCATTTTGGATCAAAGAACTGAGTTTAATTATCGAAGTGTGTTGGATTCATATGTTACATGTAATCGTTGGCAAACAGTGATGTTGTAAAATCCTTTGTGAACAAGTAAGAGAAAAGAAAATCAACTGAATTAGATACAAAGTGTCTTCTGTCATCCATAGTAGGTTGTGATGCAGACGTCATGAATTATTCAACTACAAAGGAATGTAAGTAAAGTTCATCATGTGGGTCATTATAATTGGTTGTAGATGAGAATGTCGACTCAAGTGATGAACTTTGTTGTGCTCATAGATCTATCAATAATTGTGGCATTGGTAAGAAATATACATAACTAGCTTATGGGAAAGAGCCTTTAAAATATAACAACTTAGTAAAGAGTAATAACGGAGCGGAAAATCAATCATCTTTTTTGCGAGAATTTGCGAGGAGCACTAAACAAATAGAACAAAAACAGAATCCAAAGCACAAAGAGATACCAACACTTTTTAATGTGGAAAACCCCTTAATACAAAGGTAAAATCCACGAGTCGTCCAAACCAAAGAAAAATCTACCATGATCAATAATATGGTACAAAAGAGTCTCCAATAACAACACCAAATGGTGTTTTCAATCAGCCAATTTAAATAAGCACAAATGCTTACAAATAAGAACAAAGAAGATGAAATTCCTCCCAAACTACACCTCCTATTGACAATCTAAACGGTCAGAATGAAGAACCATACGTCTAGAACCCACTGTTCATAAATCAGTCTGATCCAATGGTGAATGACTTCACAACGACGAAAACACCAGTGCAGGTTTAGGGTTATGCGGGAAAGACTTTCTTTCTTCCTTTTTCTCTCACTTGGTTTTTTCCTCTCTTCAAATGACTCTAATGTGCCCTACTAATTTGACACATCTCCACTTAACCTAGTGAGACATAATGGTCCACATTATTTGGGCATATTCTCCACATAGGAAGGGAGCCAATAACCCAACAAATCTCCCCCTCACGAATATGTGGAGATATCTGCCAAACTGGCGATCTCAGAACAAACTTCAAACTTTTCTCTTGGCAACGCCTTGGTCATCATATCAACACCATTATCATTTGTATGAACTTTAGCTAATTTCAACAACGTAGCATCCAAAATATCACGTATCCAATGATACCTCACATCAATATGTTTGGATTTAGAATAAAAGGTTGGATTCTTACCAAGATGAATAACACTTTGACTGTCACAATACAACAAGTATTTACCTTGCACAAAACCAAGCTCCTGCAAGAATTTCTTCACCCATAACAACTCCTTACACGCTTCAGTAAGTGTAATGAATTCTGCCTCAGTAGTAGACAACGCTACACACTTTTGCAACTTTGATTGACAAGCCAAGGCTTCCCGTGCAAACTGAATCAAATAGTCTGAAGTGAACTTTCTGGAATCAATGTCTCCACCCATACCTTGAATCTGAGTAACCCACTAAAGTAGGCTTATCACATCCAAAACAAAGCCTCAAACCACTAGTACCACGAAGTTACTTCAAAATCCATTTTACAACATTTCAATGCTCTCTGCCTGGATTTGACAGAAATCTACTGACTATACCAACAACATGTGCAATATCAGCCCTTGTACATACCATTACATACATTAAACTATCCACCGCAGAAGCATAAGGAACTTTGCTCATATCTATCTTCTCAGCTTCATTTGAAGGACTTTGTTTAACACTCAACTTAAAACGAGTAGCAAGAGGAGTACTTACAACTTTAGCATTTTCCATTTGAAATCTTTGCAACACTTTCTGAATGCAGTGCTCTTGTGATAGCCAAAGTTTATTTTCTTTTCTATCACGAGTGATACTTATACCAAGAGTCTTCTTAGCAGCTCCCATGTCTTTCATGGCAAATGACTCGCCCATTTGCTTCTTCAACTTGTCAATTTTGGATACATCTCTTCCAACAAGAAGCATGTCATCAACATACAACAACAGGATAATGAAATCATTCTCAGAGAATTTCCTGACAAAAACAAAATGGTCAGAAGTAGTCTTCTTATAGCCATGCTCACACATAACAAACTCAAACTTCTTGTACCATTTCCTTGGAGCTTGCTTCAAACTATACATGCTTTTTCGTAGCCTACACACATAGTCTTCTTTGCCTTCAACAAGAAAATCAACAGGATGCTTCATGTAAATCTCTTCCTCCAAATCACCATGAAGGAAAGTTGTCTTCACATCCATCTACTCAACCTCCAAATCTAGACTTGCAGCTAAACTTAGCACAGTTTTGATGGATGTCATCCTCACCACAGGTGAGAAAATCTCATTGAAGTCAATACCCTTTCTTTTTCTGAAGCCTTTCACCACTAACATGGCTTTATATCTGGTAGATGTAGAATTGCTCTCTTGCTTCACCCTGAAAATCCACCTGTTCTCTAAGGCTCTCTTACCCTTAGGCAACTTCACCAAGTCATAAGTGTGATTATCATGCAAATATTTTATCTCATCCTACATTGCATCCAACCATTTTTTCTTTTCTTCACTCTTAATGTTCTCGTCATAACATTCAGGTTCTCCCTCATTAGTCAATATCACATACTCATTGGTAGAGTACTTCTTAGAAGGTTGTTTTGGCCTGTCAGATCTTCTGGGTCGAGCTTGAGGTAGCTCAGGTACATCACCAAGACTCTCGTCTTATGACACATCATGTTCCTCTTCATGAACATTATCAATAGGAACATTCAAGTCATCTCCAACCTACTGATTATCAGTATCACCATGTTGCCCGTCATCATGAACATCAATATCCAAATCATTAATAGACAACCGAATTGGATCAACATCAGCCACATTACCATCTTCCTTAGGTGTAAACTTCTCCATCTTATCAATATCTTCAATGATTTGATCTTCCATGAATTGAACATCACGACTTCTAATAACTTTCTTTTCAACGAGGTCATATAACCTGTAGCCAAATACATCCTGACCAAAACCAATAAAGATGCATTGCCTTGTCTTCACATCCAACTTGGATCTTTAATCCTTTGGAACATAAACAAATGTTTTACAACCGAAGATACACAAATGATCATAAGTAACATTCTTGTAAAATCAAATCTTGTCTGGCACCTCAGAGTTTAAAGCAACTGCAACACTTAGATTAATAACATGCACTGCTGTAAGCAATGCCTCACCCCAGAAACGCTTAGGCAAATTTTTGCTTCAGAAAGTATACACTTAACTCTTTCAATCAATGTCCTGTTCATCCTCTCTGCTAAACCATTCAGTTGAGGAGTTTTGGGAGGAGTCTTCTCATGTGTAACACCATATTGTGTACAATAAACATCAAATGGTCCACAATATTAACCATTATTTTTAATACGAATGCGCTTCAGCTTCTTGCCTTACTACCTCTCAATCAAAGCATAGAATTCTTTAAACTTGTCCAACACTTGGTCCTTTCTCTATAGTGCATAGACCTAAAGCTTCCTAGAACAATCATCAGTAAAAGTAACAAAGTAAAGTGCACCACTGAAAGACTTTACCTTCAATGGGCCACAAACATCAAAATGCACCAATTCAAGCAACTCTAACTTCCTGGAGGGAGGATGCTTCTTGAAGGATACTATGGTTTGCTTACCAGTCATGCAGTGAGTACATTTCTCCAACTCTACACTCTTCAATCCTGAGATTAAAAACTCCCCATGAGATTAAAAACTCATAAATGAAAATTAGAAGAAAGACTCTCAAAGAAAGAGAGTAAAATGCAACTGATAGTGTACTACTTCACTTTGTGAAGGATATTACAATATTTGTGCTCTTAACCCAATTCTCACAATCACTATAGATATAAAATTTCACATCGTCAACACTTTTGTATTCTAGCATGTTGTTCTATATTGCTTTACTCTGGTAATTGATTACAACCTTGTTCTAATCGACTACCAGAGAGTTTTTGCCCATTTACACTGCTAGTAATCGATTACAACCCTGCTCTAATCGATTACCAGAGATATTTTGCCTATATAAGGTGAAGTTGTGTCCCCCTACACAACTTAACCACGCAGTAATCGATTACAAGGTCTAGTAAGCGATTACCAAGCCCTAAAATCGTTTTTGGGGTGCACAACTTCACCTCTTACCACTGTGTCAAGGTAAAGTCGTGCAAGGGGCACGACTTCTTCATTTGAGGTCGTCTGGGTCCCCCATGACTTTCCTAAATGCGTAATTTTTAAAATTTTTGCCTACTTCCATAAAATTGTTATGATTTTTGCCCATTTACATAAAAAAAAACTTAAGAATTGCATTGCACGTTCTTCGATCTTTCACTGAGCAATGACTTTTGATACCTTGCAAGTTCCCTTACAATTGCAGACGAGATCTAGCCGAAAGTTCTAGAGCTAATCCCAAAATATTCTTAACTTTATAAAATATTCACCCATAGTATTATCTCCTTATTTCAACTGTGCGACATCCGATTGAAGATCTGACACATAAAGTAAGTCTACTTGAATAATTTCATATTTCCTTTGCATTCTCCAATCCACAATATACTCTATATGATCTACGGAGATACGGAATGTACAAGCCACGACACAACCATATTGTTGCATGTGGCCAAAGCATCATGTATGGGATCACTTCTTTCAAGTTCAGTTGTTGAGTCATTTACGAACTGCAATTTGTTCTTTGCACAACGCAACAAGCATATCCCTGCTCTAAGAATGATAATTTCCATAATCTAAAATGGGGAAAACAAGGGCAATCGTTGGAATTTCTCCATGATGCAAATAGAGATAGTTGTCACTTGATTAAGAAACTTTTTTGGTTTCTCTTCTTTTTCCATAATGGAAAATGGAAGAAGGAAAAATAAGAAAGCAAGAAGAAAGATTAGAATCAAGATAAAGGATTAGAGTTAACTAGGTGCAACAGAGTTCTTCAACTAAGCAGAGTTCTTCAACTAAAGAGCTTTGATAGCATGCTAAGCTCCATTCTCTTCCATGATATTCAGCCACAAACAACGCGATTGTTCGTGCTGAAACGTGAAAGAGAAGAAATGAGACAAATATGAAAACAGAGAGCAAGAAGACGTGAAAGAAAACTTAAGGGAAGCAAGACTTTATTTATGTGATAGTATAAAATGTACATTGCAATGATCATGTAAGATCATTATATAGGAAAGGAAAAACTGAAAAAGGAGAAACACATAAACTAACACTGTTGAGCGATAAACAGATAAAACATGAAATCTAAGAATGATCCATGTTGGCATGCTCAAAGGTGTGAGAATAAATGCGCAAATGATGTAGAAATCATTAGAGTCCCAATTATTAACTTCCACTTGCATGCAGTTAAATGTCACAATTCTTTCTCATAAATTGAAAATTTTAAAACAGACGTAGTCCGAAATTATCTAATGTGTCCTAACTTGTTAACTTGCATGATAGTATTAAACATTCAATAGAATTTATCTACAATTCTATGACTCTGCTTCTTTTAATTGCAACATGAGGCAGTTGCAGGCAAGCTTAGGAGCTGATGAAGATAGTAGGAGTGTGGTTACAATAATTTGCAAGGTATCAACCATTGTAGACAATGATGGAGATATGTGTGAGGTGTTTGGTTAAAGAACCAGAAAGATAGGTTCTCTATAAAGGATGTTTTGTGGAACTTGTAGTTTGCATCTCAAGTGCAAGATGCTTAGAGAGAGGGGATTCAAATAGTGAAGGGTCACCAAGCTCAAAATTGTGAGAACTTTTCTTTCACTTTTTTTTTGTTTTTGTACAGAAAAATTGTATTATGACATATTTTTACATTCATTTGACACAGAATATAAGGGTAAAATAGTTATAAAAGTGTAAAATTTTGTATTTTTTTAAGAATGAAAAGAAGAAAAGGTAAGTAAGAGTAATGTCACAATAAGTAAGAAAATTTTACTATAAGTTCTTATGTTGTAACTCCTTTGCCCTAAAAAACGAGTAGCTTCTAATGAAAAACTATGATTTCAAAGTTTGCACTATAATAATTTGTAAGCTTTTTTTTTTCTAAATTCACACTTACACAATTTATGGTGATGCCTAGTAATACTTTTGAATTTAATAGATTAATTTGAAATATATTTTGTAACATTTCTAAACTCAGGAGACTAATTTGATATTATTTGTTAGAGATATTTTATAGATAAGTAATTTGTGGTGATTTATAATGCATTTAGTAAAATACTTTTTCAAATTATATTATGAATAATATCATTATTATAATAATCTAAAATAATTTTAAACAAAATAGACAATTAAAATTTTGGTTATAAAATTAACAAAAAATAATTAATAAACATTTTTTGGATTTCAAAATTTTAAATATTTTTTTTGACGATTTTAAAACCTTGAATAAGTGTTAAATAATAATAAAATATGATAAATTTGGCGACGATTTTTAATTGTCAAAATATAATGAAATATTATAAAATAAGAGTAAATTTTGTAGTGATTTGTAATTTCTGCTAATTTTTCTTCTAGCAATAATACTAACGCTTATAACGCATATACACATATGTATATTATTTATTATTTTATTTGAATTTTAACTATTATTTAATATATTTAATCTTAAATTAAGTGAGAAAATTTTTTAATAATTATTTTGAAAAAAAACATATGTTATTTTTTATATATATTATTGCTAGTAAAGTTAACCTCATTTAAATTAATTATGAAACATATTTTCTCTCTAAAATTTGAAAGATCAAATATATTTTTTTTTCTATCACAAACTTTCATTCATTTTCATTTCAAAACTTTATTAAAAATTGAATTTAGTTATCATAATCAAACAACATTAAAGATTTGTTGATGTAAGAAAGGATAATGCCATATGTCAATACGTATTGACATGAATATATACATGTCAATATGTGAGCACAAAGTTGTTTAATACATTAGTAAATCTTTAATGTGTGATGACTAAATTCATTCATTAATAAAGTTTGAAGACGGAAATTGTTTAAAGTTTGAAATATATATAAAATTTAATTTTATATAAAAATTAAGAAATTAAAAACCTATTTAACCTATTAAAAAATTCTAAATTTCATAAAGTTTATAAAATTGAAAAAAAAAAGACAAAATGAGAATCACATAATTTCATAAAATCTCTTAAACCACATGTAAAAACATAGTATACAAACTTAATGGTTTTCAATAAGTCCATGATGTAAAAAAAATAAAAAAAAGAAGAAAAAAAACTAAGTTAGGATCTCAAAATTACGTGATTCTCACATATATTATAGGAAGACTATCTTTTGTATAAAAGATCACCATTAGGTGTTCTAGAGATCCAATGAGATGAATGACTCATGTCATTTCTCTCTATGAGATATGTTTCTTCAGTGTTTTAGAAATTTAATTACCTAATGATGGTGATCTAAGATTTCACTTCATGTATTCTCTATTATAATATCTTTCTATCTTAAAGGACAAAGATATATAGGACAAAGATATATATGTACTTCTTAAAGAAGAATTTTTGTTTTTCCGTTAGTAATTTGTTATTTATATAGATATAAACTTTATTATTTTTCTAAACTCATAAGATATCTCTCATTATTCGAAAATACTTTCAACCCAATTACTATCTTATCTTTCATTATAAATTTATTTATATATTACTTCTCTGATTAACATGTCACGTGCTTCTAAGACATAAAAGTTCCACTTTTAATTTACTTAACTCTTTTTGCAAAGAAATTTTTAAGTAAGATGCGTCGTAAAAAAGGAAAACAACTTTCCTTTCCACATAGAACCTAAACTACTAGTAGTTCCTCTTATTTTATCCTTCTCTTTTACTTGGAAATAAGATATTTGGGGAGTTGGATAAGAACAACAATAATATCAGTCAATTGTAGGAGTGAAGGGGGAAGAGAAGAATTATAACATATTATCGAGTCAGCTTAATGAATAGTGAATGTCCCAATCATTTTCCCTTTTCTCCTATCAGCCGCTTGCGCAACAATGAATATCCTACTCATTATCCTCTCTTTAGTGTAAAGAAAGTATATATATAAATGGTCACTCATAAATGAGATCAATAATTGTTGTTCGGATAAAATAAATCAATCATTTGCTTAACAAAACTAATAGAAGAACTTTTTTGTCCATTAAAATTACACAAAACTTCTTTATAAGTCAAAATTAGTTTATATATAAATTAATTATATTATGTATGTATATATTATGTATGTATGTAATGTTTGGACAAGTTTTCTAATAACAATTTCAAGCAAAAAGATAAAAGAAATGGAACTAGTTTCTTTATAAGTCAAAATTAGTTTATATATAAATTAATTTGTAAAAGCCTTATTGTAAAACGTTTTTAAAGCGTGCATAAATTGATTTTACCGAGAAAATAAAATATTGGAAATAATGTTTTAAAATATATGGAAAAAGGTAATTAAAATAATAAATAGCACAATAAAAAATATGGTACATCAATAATATTATAGTTAAGAAAAAAATTAACAACAGCTAAAACTAAAATGAACCTCTTAGAAAAATGAAGTAATGTGAGAAAGCTCCTATGGTGCATGATAGCACCGCACACCGTTATTAGCAATAAGAGTGGTATGTTGGATGAGGACGTGTGCCGAAAATATAATAGAGAGTTTGGATAAGCTTGGTGATTAGTCGCTATACAGCGTAGGACAAGACAATGAGACATTACGTGTACGACAAACGACTTCATCACACAATGTGTGATCTCATCGTGTTCCTCCACGTTTTCCCATGTTCCTAAGTCAACGAATTGTGTTCCAAGTTTTCAAATCATGCGGTGGATATCTTCGGTGTATGGGAAGTAGCTTGTGAAGTGGTAGTAGATTATGTTTTCTTCTGTTGAGCTATTTATGGGGATGTGTAAAGATTAGTTTTTGAGCATTGGTGTTGGAGAAAGAGTGAGAGTTATGGTGACAATGGAAGAAAGTCCACGGAGCCCAGAGGCGAAGGTGGGGTTGAGAGTGGAGGATCTATGGGACGTTCAGGAGGCACAGCTGAGTCCTGATGAGAAGCTCAATGCTTGCTTTGAGAGCATCCCTGTCTCTGCCTTTCCTCTACCTCCTTCAAATCAAGGTACTCATTCAACTCACATCACTTCAGTTATCAATTTTTACCAAGTTTAGGAAAAGGGTGACTGGGATTTTGCCTGATAAGATTTTTGGAAGTAATTGTGACTACATCAATTGTATTTGTCTGTAGTTTTTTTTTTATACTTTACTCGCAGTTATAATTTTTAAAACCTTGATTCTTAGGGATTAAAAAAGAGATTTTGATTATAGTATAATCATTATACCCACATGAAAAATTAATCTCTAGTATTTGATCTAAGCTACGCAAATGTTTTGCACTGATGAACACAGAGTGTTTTGGATCAACTGACAGGAAGAGAAAAGATTGTAATTCTACACAAAATGTAACTCTTTTTGGTTCATAATTTTGTGTCTTCAGAAGTTGAGATAAAATCAGATACCACTCTAGCAGAAGCAGTGAAATTGCTTGCACAACACAACATTCTCAGTGCACCTGTGGTGGATGTAGATGCACCTGAAGATGCTAGTTGGATCGACAGATACATAGGAATAGTCGAGTTTGCTGGAATTGTTGTATGGATTCTGCATCAGGTTGGTATGTCAATTTGATTAATTAGTTATCTACTAACCTTCTGCTTCTCCCCACCAACAGAAAAAAGTTGCCGTAAGAAAAACGATGTGTAAATAACATATTTGTGGATCTAATTTAGGAAAGCTCAGAAGTGAGAAATTTGGAAGAGGAAGCAAGAACATGCTAAAAGGACAGTTTAATTGAGTCTAGTGCAAGTATCGTGTTTAATATTATTTAAATATTCTGGTGGGGTGATGTGAATTTTGTTTCTCGGTTCTGGGTAGGAGACTTATTTGATAGTTTCTTGGATGAAAATGTTGAATTGGATCATGAACTAGTTGAAAAATGATGTGTTTCCTTGTTCATATCGAAGTGATTTTAGTGGATTCATTTTTTCACACGCTTTGAATATGACAATCAATGCTGTTGACAGTCTGATCCCACATCTCCTAGGAGTCCATCCAGTGGATCTGCTATTTCGGCTGCTGTCAATGGAATAACTTCAGCTTTTGAACACGAAACCTTAGGCCTTGAATCTGCCATGACAACTTCAGGAAATTTTTTTGAGGATCTGACTTCTTCTCAGCTTTATAAGGATACCAAGGTTGTGTGTTGGACTTATCAATGCAAACTACTAACAGATTTGTTTTAATTGGTTATAATTCATTTATATAAGTTGCTAATTGTTTAGTAAACAGGTTCATGACATTTCAGGGTCATTCCGCTGGGCCCCCTTTCTCGCTTTGGAGAGATCAAACTCGTTTTTGACCATGCTTTTGCTGCTTTCCAAGTACAAGATGAAGAGTGTTCCTGTTGTGGACTTAGGTACAGGTCGAATTCAAAACATTATTACACAGTCTTCTGTAATTCACATGTTGGCAGAATGTGTTGGTCTTCAGTGGTTTGAGAGTTGGGGAACCAAGAAGCTGTCTCAAGTTGGTCTTCCCATGGTGACACAAAATCATATTATAAAGGTGGATAACTGTCTTATGTTTAATTTCTGATTCATGGTGGAAAATTATGAATTTCAGCTTATACTCTCCATGTTGTTTACGTCTGCTACAACATTACTCTATGATATACTAACAAAGCCTTACTAAAACATGTCACAATATATCAACTACAATCCATTATGCCTTCTACCATCACAATACACCCAGGCTTGTTTGGATAACTTTTTCATAAACATGTTTTATAAGAGTAGAAAATAATAAGATAAAATAAATTGAGCTTTCTGCATTAGTTAAAATCTACATATCCGTGATTAAATTTTGTAGAAGTTCTTTTCATTTAACTTCAACAAAAGCTAAAGTCGAAGGGTTGATTTTATATTTACCAACTTTGTAACAGGTTTCGTTGTTTTCAGGTCTATGAAGATGAACCAGTGCTTCAAGCATTTAAACTGATGAGGAAAAAGAGAATTGGGGGGTTGCCAGTGATGAAAAGGGCTGGTGGCACCAGGGCAATTGGTAACATAAGCCTGCAAGATGTTCAATTCCTCCTAACTGCTCCAGAAATCTACCATGACTATAGGTTTGTCATCACATTTCTGATAGACAGGAACTAGGAACTTCTTTATTCCCCGTATTTCTTTGCTGTTCTATATCCGTGGCATGCTGATTTATAAGTTCTCCCTATGACAGGTCTATTACAGCAAAAGACTTCCTGACAGCTGTTAGAAGCTACATAGAGAAGCATGTAGGGACCTTTCCAATGTCAGGTGAACTGATTACATGCAATACGGACTGCACAATCAAAGAACTGATTCAACTGCTTGACCATGAGAAGATTCATAGGGTCTACGTTGCTGACAATGATGGAAATCTTAAAGGACTGATCACGCTGAGAGATATCATCTCAAGGCTAGTACATGAGCCCCGTGGCTATTTTGGTGATTTCTTTGATGGGGTTCTCCCGATGCCTCCTAACAGCAGGGTTTGACATCCATCCGACAAGAATGACTTCTAATGCATCAGTAACAAATTGATCTGTTTTCCATCATAGCTGACGACAAGATCTTAGGGCAAGGCAAGGCCTTTGTAAAAAGCAACTTTGCAAGTTTATTGCTCTCATTTTGAGTTAGGTGAAACCGTGAAATGTGAAATTTTGTGTAAATTATGACATAATAATCAGGAGTTTTGGTCACACTTCTTTCTTTTGAACAAGTTGATCGTTTTGTTTATCGAAACAGAAATTGCTGATGCCCAATAAAGTAATCCATAAAGGGAATCCAAAGATCTTCATGTTTACAACTTGAGAAAGCAAAGGGAAAACGAGAGAAAAAAATGACTGGCAGGAAGTTATGTACGAGGGTGTCCCATCCACAATCAAAGGAGTTTCTCACTAGGAAAAGGGAATTGCTAAATCCATTAAACTAGAAATTTAACTAATAGCATTGGAATTATCTTAACCAAAAACCGTGACTGTTAACCATATTTCTTTCCTATATAGGAAATACTAAACTATGTAAATGATTTCGCCAGTTGAGGCTGAAGCCCAAATCTTGATTCCCCCTGCTGGGTCTGTCATCGATGTCCTCCTGCTATACCAGAAAAAAGAAATTCCTGTATCAGATCAAATTGAAATCACCATGAGCTTTGTATTTCACTATTTCAGACTAAATTTCAACCACAATATTTGACTGGCATTACATTGTTCTTAGGGCTATCAAATATACAAGAGTGACAAATTTTAGAGAATTGTGAACCCAAAATCGCAAAATGGGTGGCGCAGTGGTTTAGGTATCTATATGGTACAGAGGGTGGTAGCAGTCTTATCACCAAAAGGAGAGAGGCTGTTTCCAGTGTCTAGGCACTCACAAGACATTAAACCTTACCATTACGCCACGGCTCAGCCTCTGAGAATTGAGAATCTAAATTACAATAACATTATGTATTCAAAATCTCATGTTTTCAGTTGAGCTCAACCATAGAGCCAATTTAACCTCTGAAAGAAGAAAAGGGAACAAAGATTTCAGCGTAACTCATTATGCAAAAAAGCACAGCACAGATACCTATAAAAAATTTACAATAAAAAAATTGGTTACTTCATTTGAAACTAGAAGAATGGTGGTTCATGTATAGCGTTGCAATTTCTACGCTTCAATAAAATGCATTGAAATTCTTTCACAATCATCACTGTCTTCTTGTGAGAGTAACTAGAACATATCCATTTACTCATATTTGATATTTGTTGTTAAAACTTTATATTTTATAGTTTTTTATTATGAGATATGCGTTTTGGTCATGTTGATTTAGTTAAATAGTAAATTATGTTTATTTACATTTTTACCATTTATAAAATTTAATCATATCTATAATCAATTATTTTCTTTATATATATAATTTTAAAAATTATATTAAGTACTTGTACCCCAATTTTTTTTTTGAATGCTGTGTTGGTACCCGTATCAGATACCAGTACTGTACTCCGTGCAACATAAATTTAAACTTGTGCTGAAAACGAATTCAAAATTTCAATTTTTAGTAATCACTTTACAAACTGTACTAAAAGGAATAAGAAGAATTTTTATGGTCAAGCGTAAATTTATCTCAATTGTAAGCAAACACCATTAACACAGCAAGAATTGGTCATCTATTGTTTTAGTTAATACTGCATTATAGACCCCATTTCTGATAAATAACACTCATTTTATAGCAAGATTGATAGCAGCTTTACTTGCTTAAGAGGTGGTTAACTTCCTGGAAATCCAAAATCTATTGGATCCTGACAGCTTATTTGCAAGTTTATTTTGGTAAGAGTTGTTGAAGCTGCGAGGAATAGATTTAAAGATGTATTCACCCTATTACAATTAAATGGATAGCCAATCAGAAGTGGTTTTTACCACTGACTTTGGGCGGAATTTTATTACAACACCAATTTTCATGTAACCACATGTGCTACTTCATTTCAAGAGGCAAATGGAAGTGCTAAGAAATAGACTTTAAACTTAACTCAATCCCACAAAACCGGTTTTTAAGGTGAAGTTTGCACCTACTTATATCTAAATATTAATGTGTGGTCGATAACAGGTAGAATGCTATGTCTAACAAACACAAATCTCGCTAGAATAAATTCTAACTCATGGCTCTAATACTATGTTAAGGAGTAGATTTTAAACCCTAACTCAACCCCACAAAACCGGCTTATAAGGTGAGATTTACATCCACTTACATATTCTAAATTGGTCTTATCTCTAGTCAATGTGAAACTTCCAACAGGAAGAAAGTCTCACATTCCATTCAATGGCTTGTTAGTTAAAGGAACAAGATTAGGCACTAAAACAGGTCAAACATCATTTATACAAGACTCAAAAACAGATGAAACATTGTACCGATGAGAAGCATAAGGAACAAAATTAGTGGAGAGTAAATTTTCTTCAACCTTGGGCTGCACAGACAGCTATGCTTGCACCATGCTTTTATGGTTATTTTCAGATATTGAAATAGTACGGAGAGGTGTCTTACAAATCGAAGCTACCCCCTACTTCTAGGGAACTTCCTGTATTCCATTTGGCCAAAGAATTCCAGCTAAAAGCTATTGGCTTCTATGCAACAGAACCTGAATTTCGGCTGAACTAGAAGCTCAAGATGAACCAAAACAGGTTTTGAGTAATAGAGGATGTATACATGCAGGAAAGAAAATGAAGCAATTTTTAATTCAATTTAAGGGCAAGCCAGCTGAAGATGCAACATGGTAGGAACAGCTATCAATTTCCAACTTCAGCCTTCAGGAAAAGGTTGCATTTACAGAGGGTTTAACGATACAAGTCCTAAATAAACTAGCCATTTGGAAGGTATACTCAAGAAAGACATACAAGGTCTCAGAAACTGCTATGGAGCGCAGTTATTTTGTGGAAAGAAGTTGCTAGAACAGTTATTGCAGAAAGAAATTGCTTTGTAAAGAAGTTATTGTGAGAGGGGAGAGTTGTGTTCCTTTGTAGTTATACTCTGTTATATAGGAAAAAGCAATTTTGTCAGATGTATGAGGGGAGAAGTCATCTCTGCAAGAGCCTTGGCTCCGACTTTGTATCTAAAACAGTGTATTATTGAATTCAATAAAACTCCCCTTTTAAATTCAGAAGCATTGTTTATTAAGTTCATGTTTTTTCCATCTAGTAAGATAAGACATTGATAGATACTAGACCAATTAACTGAACCATAATTAGCTCAACTGTCCTATTCTAACCAATAAGCAAATTGATATCCTCTCATTCTCTTGCATTTGCAGAAATAACATTTTATCCATGCGAGGAAAATGCAGTTTGACTAGTATCCTGATGATGACCGTGCTCAAGTTAAGTTCTCAAACACAAGTACTTCAGCACTTTAAATTTGGCCAATTTTTTCCAATAAGAAGCATACTGAGTAAATCTAAAAGCAAAATGCAACAAATTAGTCAAACATACCATTCCTTGTAAAAACAAGTTCTAAGAAACTCCTTCGGTTTACTGGTGCTAATGCCCATTTAGTGCCTCATCCTGACAACATATAACGAGCTCATTATAAAATCCAATCTGGATAAAAGTTCTAACTTCAGTTTAATGTTTACCATGGTAGAAAACTGGTCTCTAATACAGTGCATGGTTTTCAGCATCATATCTATAGAATCTGTAGCCAACTGGAAATTTACATCTTGAACTCCCGACTGAAATGGAGCATCATTTTGAAGCTGAAACGGAAACAGTTAAAACAATAAAATCACATAAAACAATATTTGATTATTTTACATACAATACATATGCATATCTACTTAATAATAAAGCCAGACCAGAAGACTTAATTGATACGCACATCTGTTACTTCTCACTTGTGTTTAAAGTCTAGAGCAGCACAAAATGAGCATTGAAGGAAGGAAAGTCCGTCCTCTACTCAAGTTCAATAGGTGGTATTTACCTTCAAATCAATAACCGCTGCAGGGTCTGCTGATCCTTTCTCCAGATTTGCCATATTCCATGTCATCGCCTTTAATCTAGGCACAATATTCTTGAAAACAATACAGTTTAAATTTTTAATCTCAGATTAATGTGCAATTGAGCTCACTTTCACAAAGTATACAGTAAAACAACTTACTTGATCTTTCATCACATCTTCTTGCCACTCTCGCTGAAACTTCTGCAACAGAAGTGTCAACAGTTTTTGCAATTCAGGCAGAACTTCATCCGGAAACAGCTTTGGAATATCCTCCTTTGAAGTATTCTCATAAACACACCTCCTAATTAACATTCGGAGGCAAACCAGAAGCTGCAGATAGTGTTAAAATAATATTTTGTACCGTGATAAGGATTTCTATAGAAGAACTTATAGATAAGCATTTGTGCTGGAGAAAAATATTGTCTTTTTCAATAACGTACCATTATATCATACAAAGTTAAAATAAAAAGTTTAAAAAATTAAAAATATATATATAAAAGCTAACTTATATATAAACTAAATTGGCTTATAGATAGATGCCTTTTATTTTTCATTTGAAGTTTGTCCAAACATAACCTAGATCATTGCTACTACTATGTATCCATAAACGTAGAAGAAAGAGAGGGAGTACTGGGTCGAGATCAGATTCATTGTGTAGTTGAAGCATGTCTTGGATGACGCATCGATCAGAAGTGCCAAGACCACTCTTTCGAGTTCTCCAAAGGACTTGAAGAATGTATTCGATAGATTCTTTGGAATTTGCCCTCATCAGCACCGGCAAATGACCCCATATCGTTTGCTCCATCATCAACCACCACTTTATTGGAATTTATGAAATTGAAAGTTCAGCTTATGTAAGATTTATTAACCCTATGCCAAAATGGTACCCTATTCCTCAGTAAGAAAATAATAATAATAATAATAATAATAAATTTTTCTAGTATTTTACGTTGTTAAACAAATTGAGTGATTTGTTCTGTGTCTAAATATTAAAATGTTGGCTTAATTAAGGTGAATGCCTAATAAATTTTTGAAAATATTAATTGAATACTTGTAAAATTATTGATTTGAGTTCGTTAAATTTTAAAACTTTCCTTCAAAATTGCATTTTTTTTGTTAATTATAATGTGACACCAAATGTTCTGTATAACAATACTATGTTACAAAATGTCACGACGAGTATTTCCTTAAAGAATTTGTTATATTTAACGAACACTAATGCTAAAGCATATTAAAATTTTAAAATAAAAAATTAAAATATTTGAAAAATATGAAATTATATAATTATAAATTATAAATTATAAAATTTTCGAGTTAGAAAATTATAAACTATAAAATTACAAAATTAAAATAATATAAAATTATAAAATTATAAAATTATAATATTATAAAATTATTGTAATTACAAAATTATAAAATTAACAAATTAAAAATTATAAAATTATAAAATAAAAAATTATAAAATTGTAAGAGTAGAAAATTATAAAATTATAGATTATAAAAATATTATATTATAAAATGTTAAAAGTAGATATTGGTAAAACCTCTTGGCCTAACTAGTCCGACTAATCACTTAGTCCCTCTCTCTCCATTGAGAAGTTCCCAAACAAAAATCCTTCTAAAATACATTCAAACAGAAACGTCTCGTGCGCTCTCCTCGTTTTTGAATCCCTCAAACTGACAGTAACTCTGCCATGGCACCGAGCGATCTCCGCCGTCCGTTCAAGCGACCGCCGATTTCTGATCAAGAGAAGCGCAGGGCACAGTCTTTTCTCCGCCAGGCACAGAATCGCCAAGACGCCCAGCGCCATGCGCGTTTCTTAGTCAGCACCGTCCTCACTCTCCCCTCTCAATCCTACGTACCAGAATCCCAACCCGAACCCGAACTCGAACTCGAACTTACCGAATCCGTTTCCTCTTCCGGCTCGAACTCGCTCGAGAACCTCGACGTCGTCGGAGCCTCGAAGCTGAAGGCAGCGGAAGCTCGCAAGTGGTTCGCAAAGCAGCTCATGCTCCCCGAGTGGATGATCGACGTTCCCAACAACCTCACCCAAGATTGGTTCTTCTCCTAACCTAAGCTTCCTTCAACCTCTCTTCTTCTCAATTTCTTACACCTTAACCGAAACTTGATTTTTGTCGTTTTCAGGTTCGTCTTCGCTCGCCCTTCCGGAAAACGGTGTTTCGTCGTTTCGTGTAACGGAACGACTATTAGCCGTCTGCGTAACGGTTCCATTCTGAATCGGTTTCCCTCCGCGCTACCTAGCGGCGCCAGGAAAAAGGAATCTGGTTCCTCTCAGTCTTACTCTATATTGGATTGCATCTTTCACGAGGTTACTACTTGCCTATCTGAATGGATTTTTTTTTTAAATTTTTTTAATGTTAGTGTTGACTTGTATTGTGTGTGGTTTTTTGGGGGTGGCAGCTGGATCAGACCTATTACGTTATTGACATGGTTTGTTGGAGGGGTTACTCTCTGTCCGATTGCACTGCGGAGTTTAGGTTCTTCTGGTTGAATTCCAAGCTTGCAGAAAGTGGTGCTTGTGAACCTCCTTCTTATTATCACAAGTATAGGTTCAGTTTGGTTCCGGTGTATGGTTGTGACTGGAATGGTCTTCAAGCTGCTTATTCAGCACCGGTGCCTTATGTCAAAGATGGTCTTCTTTTTTACAACAAGTAATTGATAACTATTTCATTACGTGGTTATTGTTTAGAACCGTTATCTGATAGCTTTTCCCATGAGCTACACTTTGCTTTATAAGTTAAAATTGACTTTTGGAGAAGCTATAATGAGATAACTTCAAGATCAACTTATACATAGATTACTTTTAACTTATGATAGAAGTTATTTTATTCTTTCTTCTTAAGAAGAAGTTTATCCAATCAGCGTTTATTTCAACTCAAGTCATGGTTCTCTTAGGTCTTATAATCTGTTGTGCAATGGGATTTGTTATTAAACATGTGTCTATTTTCCCTTTTTAGGCTTAGTATTTTGGGTTGACCTTTTTGCTTTGATGTTGTTTTTAGGCATGCTCATTATCAGGCAGGAATTACGCCTTTAGCATTAGTTTGGAAGGATGAAAACTGTAGTAAATATGTTATGGACACGGACAGTAAAGGACAGGTTCCGAACCAACAGCAGGTTTTCCCTTGCTTCCTTTTCATCTTTTCATTGCTTTGCTTTCGGTGCCTTTTCTTTGCTCCTTATATTTATATTGTATGCTTTTGTGGTTTTCCAGACTTTAGATTGGAAATTGTATGTATGGAACACTGGTTTCCCTTGTTGGGCACCCATGGAAAATTTTTCTTGCTTCATGTTTTCATTGCAGCCATCTACCGTCTAATAAAATTGTTCAATTATAGCTGGAAGGGAAACTGCATACGTACCAATGCAGACATGTGGTTGCTTTGATACAGTTTTAGGTTGCATAGAGATGGAGAGAAGATACTGTATGTTAGAGAATGGAGAGTTTATGTGAGAAGAGGAAAGCATTAATAGCCTAACTGCCTAGGCAGTTAGGAGAAGCGGGGAAAGAGGGAATGTATAAATAGAATTCATGTATTGTTTGGAGGGACGTTTTTTGACAGTTGTTGAGTTGACAGGAGTGTTAACCCTGTGGGGGAGGTTAGGCTCTCAATTGAGATTGTACAGTGTATTTCTTTCTGCTGTGAATACAAGTTTAGCATTCTTTGGTCTTCTGTGTGTGAGTACTGTGTGTGCGATCTCTCTTTTGGTTAGGTTTAATCCATAGAAACCTAACACTGTATGTGAACATCTGCACTTCCAGAAACTTCTTTTGTGTGGCATCTAGTTTGTTGAGTTATATCCTGATGCTACAGAAATAGGAGAAACTCACTGGCATATGCCATAAGCAGACCCTAGACATCTTCTAAGTTCAAGTTTAGGCTGGCATCTATTCCCTCTTTCCTTCTTTCTAGAATGGAAATTATCATTTTGTTATGAACATTTGATGGCTTAACATTGGCTATTGTTCTTTTTCAACTACGTTGCATTTTTTTTTTTATGATAAATTGATAATGAATCTACCTGCAAGTGGCTTGAAGCTCAGACAATTTTTTTTTTAAATTTAAAACTGAAAAAAATGCATAATTACATTCAGTGTTCTAATTATATTTGACATTGGATACCTAGCTTGTAAAGCCATTGATTGAGAAGTTTTATATTGTGCACGTTGATGTTAGATTTTAGATGGTCAAATGTGAGATAAAAAACACGATTGAATGATTGCTTGGCTTCATGAAATTTGGATTTAATTTTGTTTTAGCCTTGATACAGCAGTAAATTTGCTGCTTATGGACTTGGAGGTCATGGGTTCAACTCCTGGAAACAACTCCTCTTTGTGGTTTTGTACGCCAGTCCTCCTTAGACTTCATTAGGGGGAAGAAGTGTGCATTAGGATGCCAATTTTGTTAGTGAAATATGTATTTTCTTCATGTGCATCTCTAGAGGTTTTGGAAAATAATAAAGGTAAGAGATATTAGTTAAGGAAACATGATTATTTTAATTTTGAACTGATTGTGGAATGTTGTTATTTTGTAACTAATTATTTAAAACATGAGGCTGACCAGAGTTTAAGACTGTAAATTTCATCCTCCCCAAATCCACTGCCCTACATTGGAGAAAGCCTTCTGGACTGGTGCGTAGGAATAAGATCAGTTCATACTAGGTACCAAACTTTGTAGAAAGACACTTTCAACAGCTTCATTATGCAAAATAAACTACATAAATCGACTATTAAATTATGTAATATTATCTTATAAACTTGATCTACTTTTTATAAGAACATTAAATCTACCAATTGGATTGATAAAATTTACTTTTGATAACAAGTTATTGAAGGACTCTTTTTACTGAATTGTGGTGAAGTCATGTATAGGAGGTCTAAAATATAAATTTTTTATTTGTATTAAGATACACTTGTTGACATGTGATATTTATCATGTTGCTTAATCATTTTATCCACCTTTGCAAACAGTTGGTTTTGGAGCTTCAAGAGGATGGAAAACTGACCACTTCGGACGATCCTCCTATTGTATTTGGCTGTTTGGATGGAAGCTTTATACAACAGGTTTGTTTCAAAGAGGTTTCTATATAATTGTAAATTGGCATCTCTTGCTTAATGTGGTTATGACTTCTGTGACTCAGAATTGACACTTTCTGACTACACAATCTTACACCACTTCCTGAAATTTGATTTTTTTTACACTACTGAACTGATTCAAATAATTGGCTGTGAAATATCAATTCTGGATGGGATAGTCTGTTGTTAGAGTCATGAAAATTAGAAATAAACAAGCTCGGATTTAGTCACGGGACTCAAGTTTTAATTTATTGTTTAGGCTTTACTAAATAATTCCTATTTAACTTCATTTTGTAGTCAGGGCTGCATTCAGGATACCTTGTACGGTTTTCAATTGGGGAGGGAGGATTGATTTTGATGGATGGGAAGCTTGAGAAAGCTGATCTACATTATCTTGGGAAGGCCAACCGAGCTCGTGGTTCCGCTGATAGTTTCTCTAAGGTTGGTTGTAAGGAAATATTTCAGGACAGCACCAAAGTTTTTCTATTTTTCCTTTCATATTGTTAGATGTTAAGATGTGTGTTTCTGTTAATTGGGCTCAGCTCATTCGGTATTAATTAGATGCTTTATGAGTGGGGAATTATTCATAGGTTTAACTTATGTTATGGTTTATCCTCTCTTTTTCTCTTTTCCTCTTTTCGTTATTATTCTATTTTACATGTGCCTTGCGATTATTCTGTTATTGCTATGATCTTTCAAAAGTTTATAATTTCTTCAACCTCTAGACGTGGCTTTGTGATGATTCCTTTTATTTTCTTTTTTGATAAAGAAATAATTTATTAAGAAAGAAATGAGATGCAAATGCAAGAAGGTAAGGTATCATCAAAAACTAATCCAATACTAGAAGAAACGTGTAATTTTCCATGCCAATCTCCGCAGATCAACCAAAGACAGTCCTCCTAAAAGACCTTTAGCTGAATACCACAAGAAACCTAAGAAAGCAAGACTACCCCTAGTGAACACCAAAAGCATCACTTGACCAGTAGTAGTTTTAGCATTCCTTTCCAACCACACTGTAAAGACATGTCCTTCAATTTATGTTATGGATTACTGAAACTGCATTGTACTACAGAGTGGTAATTAAGCTAGAAATTTTGGAGGCTTTCTCAATTTTCGGCAACAGAAAATCAGAGTTTCCTGAGACGACTTTATGAAGTTAATTTTGTTGTTGCTTCCTTGTGCTTTTTTTTTTTCGTAATATTCATTTGACACTGACCTGTAAATGTTCAGATTTGAAATGCAGGAGAGTTGGACAATTTTATCTAATTGATTTGCTTATTTCGCTTGTTGCTCTGATTTTGGAGGTTCTGCTTACAACAATGCTGCAATTTTACACTTTCAGGTTATGTTCCAATACAGTATTCGACACTCCCCCTTAAAAATTGATGTTTTGTTGGAATCTGTCAGCTCACCAGTTGATCAAGAAAGCACAGCTTGTGATGTTGAGATGGATGGTTGATTGAGCAAGCTCTCTGGATTGCATCAGTTTTTTTATCCTGAGTGCAATGTTAAAGTCTTCACATTAAATTTTTTGGTTCATTAGGATGCATGTTTCTGTGAAAGCTTCAATAATTTATAGAGCAGAAGATTGACGCGTACCACACGTACCGAGACACAGTTGTAATAACCATACCTAAATTGTGATCTGTAAATGAAATTTCTTCTGCCCAGATGGGAGGAGTTGTGCATACGCAATAATGTTATTCTCTTGTGTCTGGTTGGTTAGTTCGATACTACTGGTAGCCTCATCTTTGTATTTTGATCGAGTTATTCCTGAGTCAAGCAGTGTACGGTATAGCATATGAATTGTACAGTCTATTTTAAATTTAAAGTCGAATTCACTACACCAGTCAGGTTATTTGCCAGACTTCCGCCATCTTACACTTAAAAGCACTGATACTTTAAATCGATCATCGTGATGATATTTGATTGATTGAGGCATGTTGGCCACTCATCAAATTCTTTGGAATACTTCTAGCCTTTAAATTTTAGTAGACGTTTGTTATTATCAGAATTAGATAACTAGGACATTAAAACATTAATCTATTACTATTAATGATTAAGACACATGGTATTATAAGGTTTATTTTCTCTAAATCTATATCTATTAAATATTTCTTTAGCCAAGTGTAACAACCTTAAACAGAAAACGAAATAGGAAAGAGGGAAAGTTCAATAATCTTCGCATATTCGATATAGTTTTTAGAATTTGATCTATTCATATTCGGAATTGTATCATTTGACTTATCTTTCTTAGTGTTTACAATCATGTTTCCTAAATCTTACTTGAAAAGGAATAAATTAGTTACTTAGTGCCAGAGTAATATTTCTTTTCTGAATTCACACATATTCTGCTTCACATGCATTTAGATAATTAGAAAACATGGTTCAGTTGTAGTGTATGTAGTCTTTGTAGATACCTGATAAACGGGGCATATTCTTCCGTATTTGTGGACGTGATCATAAAATACCATGTCTACTTTGTTTTCTGCAATCCTTCGCATTGGAACTTCAAATGCTCCCAACCAGACCAAGCGTTAGATGAGTATCCAAGGGGATCACGAGCTGAAAAGATTAACCATGGTTGTTGCTTTCTATCCACTGTTGCAATAACATGCTCAATTACTTGTATTGTTCTGTTCCTTCATTTTAATCATGTTCACTATGCTATGCAGGAACAGAAAAATGCCATAATCTGCCGCATAACTACATATTTCCAAATTTTATCTTTGGTTAATTTTTTGGATCGTCATATGTTGACAACGTTTCTTTGACAACTTTTTCACAACTGTCATGTGTCAACATAGTATTGGAAGATGTTAAAATGATTTTTTTATTTGAAAAATGTAACATGGGAATGTGTAATAAAATTACACTTATGAATCCCAAAATACCCTTGCTTTTTTCATTTAGAAAAAAAGAATTCATTCTCTCTATACAATTCAAATTCTCCGTTCTCTCTCCACTCTTCGTTCTCTCTCCACTCTTCGTTCTCTCTCCAGTCCTCCGTTCTCTCTACACTCTCAGTTCAAGGTGTGTCCTTTTTCTTCTCTGTTGAAGGTTTAACCTTTCTTTGTTGAAGGTTTTTCGTTTTTCTGTTGAAGGTGTGTCCTTTCTTTCTTTAAGGTCTCGTTTTTGCTTTTGTAAATGAAAGCTTTCTTTTTGTTTGTTCAAGGTCTCACCTTTTTGGTTTGATTCCGTAGATTGTATTGCGCGAAATGGAATTGTCCGGTGAGAGCAAGGTATATGCCGTATGACCTTTGGTTTTCCCTATCTCGTTTCGGTTTTTGCCCTTTCCTTTATTGTTAGAATTTCCTTTTATGGTTTTATAAATTGTATTTTTTGTTAAATTTCAGTTCGTTGATGATGTCGGTGCATCAAGCAAATAAATTTGTTACTCCTTTGTGAAAGCATCGACTAATACAATTGGAGAAGATTTGAAGGAACAAAAAAAACCAACACGTTAAAAACAACCTTATGAAGGAATGACGACGAAAGCGTTACAAGAGTAGAGCTTATAGAACCCCGTACATTGGATATCGTCCGAAACATGAGTGAATTTTGTATTTAGTGATTATTGGCAGTAGGAGATCAATGTAGATAGATGTAAATGTAAATGTAAATGTATTGTAATAAATATTTTGAATGTTAATAAAGATGCAAATTATTTCCATTGTGATTGTCATTTTCATTTGAATTGTTGTTGGTCATAGTTGTTGATCATTCATCAGTTTTGATTTTATCAACAATTTTTATTCCATTTCAATGTCCTTCATAACCGAAATTTACCATGTCCATTTGTAGAAAGTTAAGAGCAAAACAAGCAGCAAAGGTCAGAAAAACAGAGTTGAGGAGTGTTGTTCATGCAGTTGGGGAGTATAGTTGAAGTTTCTGTACAAATGACCATTTTTTCTCTGGTAATCGATTACAAGACCCCTGTAATCTATTACCACGACAGAAAATGGCCAAAAATGCTTATAAAGCTCATCTAACTTACATGAAAGCACCTAAATGACATTTTTTCTCAACAATTCAATGACCTAACATGTCATTGGTGCACTAAACACCACTCATGACCGTTAAACTCACCCATCTAAAATAACAAACATGAAACAATACCTTGAAATTAAACTCATTTATGATGCTTAGAAAATGTTGTTTTAGGGAAATTAATTGCACCTAGTACAGTGGTCTAAAAATTATGAGTTAGCAGTCATTCGAAAGCTCTTTAAGTCTAGATGCCAACAAAACAAGAACCAACTCATTTGGAGTTCGGTGGAGAAAGTTAAGAGTAAAACAAGCAGCAAAGGTCAGAAAAACATAGCTGGGGAGTGTTGTTCATCTAGCTGGGGAGTATAGTTGAAGTTTCTATAAAAATGACCATTTTTCCTCTGGTAATCAATTACAAGACCCCTGTAATCGATTACCAGGGCAGAAAATGACCAAAAATGCTTATGGATCTCATATAACTTACATGAATGCACCTAAATGACATTTTTTTCTCAACAATTCAATGACCTAACATGTTCATTGGTGCCCTAAACACCACTCATGACCATTAAACTCACTCACTCATCTAAAATAACAAACATGAAACAATAACTTGAAGTTAATCTCCTTTAGGAGGCTTAGAAAAACATTGTTTATGGAAAATTAATTGCACCTAGTACATTGGTGTAAAACTTATGAGTTAGTAGTCATTCGAAAGCTCTTTGAGGCTAAATGCCAACAAAACAAGAACCAACTCGTTTGAAGTTCGGTGGGGAAAGTTAAGAGCAAAACAAGCAGCAAAGGTTAGAAAAACAGAGTTGGGGAGTGCTGTACGTCCAGCTAAGGAGTATAATTGAAGTTTCTGTACAAATGACCATTTTTCCTCTGGTAATCGATTACAAGACCCCTGTAATCGATTACCAGGGCAAAAAATGGCCAAAGATGCATATAAAGCTCATCTAACTTACATTGAAGCACCGAAATGACATTTTTTCTCAATAATTCAATGACCTAATAAGTTCATTGGTGCACTAAACACCACTCATGATCGTTAAACTCAGTTACCCATCTAAAATAACAAACATGAAACAATAACTTGAAATTAAACTCATTTAGGAAGCTTAGAAAAACGTTGTTTTTGGGAAATTAATTGCACCTAGTATAGTGGTGTAAAAATTATGAGTTAGCAGTCATTTGAATATACACATATCTCTATTTATAATAGAAGAAATATGGACTAAGCGCAAAATACAAATAACAAATAATAACAAACTAAAAGATAAAAGATAAATATAACATAAAGATAATATATCTAACACTCTTCCTCAAGCTAGTACATACGTATGTACCAAGCTTGTTACTAATATAATTCATCAAGTTCTAGTGAAAATATTTGCTTATGTACTCAAGTGACACCAAATTGCTAATGATTTGCAAGACGACATATAAGACGAAATACCAACCCAAAAGACTCCTCCTGAGCAACAAATGTAGGAGGTTGCTCTATGTAAATCTCTTCTTGCAAATCGCTATTGAGGAAAGCCACTAGTGGATAAAGAGGTAATTGTTGGAGAGCCACCACGACTATAAATAAACTAACAAAAAACCATCTTTTCTACGGAAAAAAAACATATATGGACAATGGTGACAAAAGAGAGGTCAGAGGAGACAACAACTAAAGAAGCCATAGGAGAGATAAATCTTACAAAATTCAAGATTGTTCAATCAAGGCACCTGAAAAAAAAGGAAAAAGAGCAACCTCGATGCTCTGAATAGCTGCCTGAATGAGATGAGATGTATGACAAGACATGATGAACCTGAAAGAGGAAAAATGGTGACCTCGACGCTCTAAATCGCTATATCAAAGCCGATGGTTTGTCTTGGGGACAGGCTTGGACGAGTAGAATGGTCCCTATATCGAAAGTCTTCCTGGCGAGGGGTTCCAAGTAAGTGTGTCTCGTTAAGATGAACGACAGTACGAAGGGCTACTTGTGATTGTGGTTAGATGGAAATGCTTCTGCTGGAGGGGGAGTGTACCAATGTGGAAGGGACTCACCCTTGAGGGGAAGATTATTGGGAATCCAAGTGTGAGTCTAAGTCCCACATTGGATAGAAATAAGAATGTAGAGCACTATATAAAGATGAAAGACCCATTAACCCATTGCTTTAAGGTTTTGGGTAGAGAGTGGTGTCAATCCCTTATATGGTTGGGCTCAGTTCTCATTGGTATTGTGTTTCCCGAGTGAACCTCCTCCTTAATAGACCTAACAATATGTATAGTTTTTCACTATATTCAAAAAATATAATTGATTAATAATAGATTAATGTTGTAATTTAAAATTTAGGAATAGTAAAAATTTGAAGCACAAAATAATTATTTTAGTTCTACAACTGACTTAGTTATTAAGTCAATATTTGCTTATAGTTTTAGAGATTAAGTTATAAATAATTTATAGAATATATTTTAGAAAAATTATACGAACAAAATGTAGTTTAGATTGATTATAGAAGTAAGATGTATTGTGGTATGTTTGAATGTTATTGTATAATTTTGTTGTATTAATTTTCTTTACATTAGGTATACTCATCATGAAAGTCTAATAGTGAATAATGGAAGGAGGTTTATGAGAGGACTGACACTTAAGGAGGCAAACATAAAGAGTTGACAATAACTTTCTCGTCGAGAGCCAACAGAGGTGGCACCTAATTCGCTGCCAACATTGACTTTTGCTTATAAGCTTTTCCACATACCTCTAAATGAATGGAATTTTTTTTATTATAAACTAGACTTTTGTATTGGAAACAAGACTTATGGAACTTTAGTTTCGCTACAAAAAGCTTAATTTTTGGACTTGAGAAACATATATTTTAATTTACAAAATCAAAGAGTTGCATAGGGAGGTGGCACCGAGTGCCATATTTGCAGGGACTGGTGACTCCCAACAACCAGAACTTGTGCCTAGACTGGTAGATGACATTGTCAACATGTATTAGAAGAACTTGAAGAAAAACATTTACAATTCAAATAATATATGACAAGATCAAAATATGTCTTTTTGAATCTTATAGTATTCCATGATGGAGGGAACTTAAAAGAACATGATGATCATGAGCATAATTGAATAATAATATAGGAAATTAAATAAATTGTAGTCCCAATTAGCTATTTACCTTAATCTTGCATGAGTTTTGGTGTTTGAAGGACAATCTCTTTAGTTTTTTTCAAAATCTTTTGGTGAATAGTATTTTTTAAAATCTTTTGGCAAAATAGGATCTAATAACTTGTAAATAATATGTAAATTCTAGCTTTTATAATGTGAGTAAATGGAAAATGTTTCGAATAGGAAAGCAGTAAACCACAAATTTTTATACTGGTTCACTCAACATGAGCTACGTCCAGTTCTTCTTAAGGGTTCCACTAATCTTTTCAGATTACACGAATTTTACCTTTATAGGATCTTACCTAGTATTCTCACCACTTCTGGTTACAACGAGTATTAGCACCACTCCTCGTTCCTTAGTCAACATGACTAGAACGAGTTTAACCTCACCAAGATCTAACCCTAGACAACTGTCTAGACGTTCAACTCAACCTAAGTTGAAAAACCAAGTATTTGAGTTCTTTTATGAACTTACAAAAAATTCATAAATTGATTTTCTACATGGTCTGACACTTAACTCTCAGACAAAGGATATATGTTGAAATACAATGCAATCTATAACACTTGAAAGTATTTCTCTCTTTACAAATATTTTTCTCTAAAAGGATATTGAGCGTCCGGCGATGTAAGAACACTTTAAAATTTTCTCTCTTTTCACGTTGCTATTCTTATGCTATCTTGACACTACAAGAAAAATCATTATTATCTATCACCAAAATCCGTATAAAAATTCAAAAATCCGTATATAAAATAGTATTACATACGGATTATATACGGACAGAAATCCGTATATAAAATGATCGTAGCTAATATTATATACGGATGTTTCCGTATATAATTACATACGGAAAAATCCGTATGTAATTATATACAGAAAAATCCGTATATAAAATCCGTATATAATTACATACAGAAAAATCCGTATATAATTATATACGAAAAAATCTGTATGTAACATTGTTTATAGAAAAAATTGTTTTATTCAACACCTGCACATACATTGATTACAATTAAACTTGTAATAACAACCAACCATCACAATAACTTTTATTTAACACCATATCAAACATTTCACATTAAGAATAGATATATATTACTTAAAAATCATTATCAAATAAGTTTACAAAATGTCTAATATTCATAAATAGATTGTACTGTTCCTAAGATGTTAAACAATATAAATTCTACAATTAATAACATGTCAAACAACATAGAATGACAAGTCTATAATTTCCTAATAATCACTAAGGATTTTGTTCATCTTGGATTGATATTGTCGTTACACTCCATCACCGTGATAACAACTTCACCACATTGCATTTTCCCTTTAGGGTTATTGGCCAATAACCACATTGCATCTGTAAAAAACAGAAAGCTTTAAAACAAAGATATTCTGCACCATTTTAACCAAAACAGCAAGACTTTTTGGGCAGCAAACATCAAAGTTTTAATTGCAATAATAGCATCCAGAACAGCCCAAACAGAAAGGTATTAGGTGCAATAACAACAAAGGTTTTATGTAGATTTTACAGCAAAGACAGCAAAAGTTTTATGCAGATTTTACAGCAAAGACAACAAAGGTTTTATGCAGATTTTACAGCAAAGACAGCAAAGGTTTTATGCAGATTTTACAGCAAAGACAGTAAAAATTTTATGCAGATTTTACAGCAAAGACAACAAAGGTTTTATGCAGATTTTACAACAAAGACATCATTTTTTTTTAGTGTAGCATTTATGTAGTCTATACAGCAAAGACAACAATATATAAACAAAATTTATAGCAGCTAACAGGAAGTCTTCGTGACAGCAAACAATAAGGTTTTTTTTATACATAATTTTCTTTCTAAAGAAGCTTCCCAACATATCATATTAGTGTCTTTACTCATTAGTGATGATCTTACCCCCTGCCCTACCAGTTCATACTATATCCAATTATTTAATCACTAAAAAAATTATGGTTCATCAATTGTCTAACATATCAAGAGTTCATTTCACTGTTCTCATTTAATCAAAGCATACATTGACTAATATAATATTCTAGCAATTCCAAGTACTTTTCTTCCAAAACTAATTTATAATCAAGTCATACTTGGCTCTTCACTAATCATTCTAAAACCCATATATTGAGTTTTTGTAATTTTAACCGAACAGTACGTGAAAGCATAGCATCTCCATTCCCTAACTTATACAAACTCAATTCAAGGAATAAAGACAATTCATTCACCACTTTTAAATTCGCGTCCCAATATTACTTGTTTTCTTTTCTCATGATTTTAATAGATTAAAATAAACCACACATCACCACTCAAATATCAACAATTCTTTACCTTAACCCATTTTCTGAATTTTGTTTTTAGGTCTTGATTCCACGTAGTTCAAACAGTACCCATTTACACTACACCTATATTATCCCTATATTACTCTTTCCAACTCAATTATTCATTACTACCCCAAATTCCAACTGCATCAAACTTATTCCCCTGTTTTCATTCGAACATAATTGCTTCCTCTCACGTCCCATTGCACAATGGATTCCAGGATTTGATGGCTTCTAGGCGAGGAAGAAGAAATGAGAAGAGAGAATAAGAAAAAGGAAAAGAGGAACATTCAACTTTGAAACCTAAACACAGAACTTGAGATTCAAGAATGAACAATCTCATATTAGCTCTCTTAGACATTTAAACAAACAGTTTATGAACAAAATCACAAAATAGAACTCAAGACAGTAATGAACGAAAACAAAATGCAGGTTACAACAGATCAAAACATAAAAGGAAAAGTAACATTAACAACGCGGAAAAATTGAAGAAAACTCAACAAGCAGATACACAAAAATCAAAACAGAGAACAATCAACTTGAATCAATTGAAGACAAACAAATAGAAACAAGGAAAGCAATACTTATCTCTGGTAGCATGCTCCATCGTGCTTCATGGAAGAGCCTCCAAGGAGATGACCAAAAGAGCGACGCGGGCTCGACTTGAAGTCCTTCAAAGCTTCCTTGTTGAGCAAACGCAGCAAAATAATGAGACGAACTCGAGATCGAGAGCGAAACGGAGAATGAACAGAAGAAAATATTAAAAAACCCTAAATAAACGAATAGAAGCTGGAACAATTGGGGAAAAACTCTAAAAGGGAGAACGAACCCTAATCTAGACCGAAAGAACCCTAAAAATGGGGAGAAACTCAATATGAACCGATTAATCAGGTCAAACGCAAGATTGATCGGTACAAAAGTGTTTAAACGGCGCAAATGCAAGTTTAATCGATGGAAATCGAAGAGCAAACGGTAGAAAGGGTTTTAATCAGTAGAAAAGTGCTTAAAATCGGTTAAAAATGAAGGAAAAGTAAAGAGGAGGACAAAACCCTAGGATTCATAGGTGGTTATGCATATGAAAGTGAAAGTAAAAGGAAGAAATGAAGATTATGAGCATGAAGTGATTCTGTGATGAACAAACCTGTGGATGGTTGAGAGGCGCTCTCGAGAGAAAACAAAGAAGACGCGAGGCAGTGAATGAAAATGAAATGTGGTTGAACAGAGAGGTGAAAATACGCATGGTTGAAGATGCACGAATGAAAACTTGCGAACGAGAAGCTGTAAAGTAGCTGCCTCTTGTGTTAGGTTAATTAATTTTTTAATTTTTTATTATTATTTATTTTATAATCCGTATATAATATCCGTATATAATAAAATTTTTATCTACGAATTAGATCCGTATATAATAATCCGTATGTAAATGACATTTTTCTTGTAGTGTGAAGTTTTCATCAACAACAACATCTTCTCTTCAAGCTTTCTTCTCTCTCTCTCTCTCTCTCTCTCTCTCTATATATATATATATATATATATATATATATATATATATATATATATATATATATATATATATATATATATATATATATATATATATATATATATATATATATATATATATATATATATATATATATATATATTCTCTAAAGATGACCATTAGACCGAGAAGTTGACTTTTGAAGAGTTGGTAGCCTTTAGATGTGAAGTATGACTTTAGTCTACTTTGTAGAGTCCAAAGCTTTTTCTTAAAGCCTTAAGCTAAACTCGAGCTTGTACGATGTGACAAAACAAATGGCCTCAAAGAAACATTCCCAGAATGTTCTTTTTCTCTCACAATGTCTTTTTCCTTGGTGCCGTTATTCTCATAATATCTTTCTACGTTATTGATATGCACGAATATCAAGAAACAAAGTATACAAGCATCGAAGTACTTTTTCATACATCCATTAAATGTTTTGAATGTTAATAATGGAGTATTCTCACCACTCCTGGTTACAACGAGTATTAGCACCACTCCTTGTTCCTTAGTCAACACGACTAGAAAGAGTTTAGCCTCTATAAGATCTAATCCTAGACAACTGTCTGGATGTTTAACTCAACCTAAGCTGAAAAACCAAGTATTTGAATTCTCTTCTGAACTTACAACAAATCCACAAATGGATTTTCTACAAGGTACTGACACTTAACTCTCAATTAGACGATATATGTTCAAATACAATATAATCTCTAACACTTGAAAGTGTTTCTCTCTTTACAAATATTTTTCTCTCAAAAGATATTGAGTGTCCAACGATGTAAGAACACCTTAAGATTTTCTCTCTTTTCACGTTGCTATTCTTCTTATGTTATCTTGCAACTTTTCATCAACAACATCTTCTCTTCAAGCTTTCTTTTATGTATATATCTTTTCTTGAAAGATGACCGTTAGACCAAGAAGTTGACTTCTGAAGAGTTGATAGCCTTTAAATGTGAAGTTTGACTTTAGTATACTTTGTAGGGTCTAAAGCTTTTTCTTAAAGCCTTAAGAAAAACTTGAGCTTGTACGATTTAACAGAACAAATGGCTTCAAAAAAAATTCCCAGAATGTTCTTATTCTCTCACAATATCTTTTTGTTGGGTGTCGTGATTCTAATAATATCTTTCTACTTTATTGATCTACACAAATATCAAGAAACAAAGTATATAAGTATTGAAGTACTTTTTAGTACATGTATTAAATGATTTGAACATTGATAAGCATTAAGAAGTGTAGCGTGTTCAAGACCTTTTATCATTTGTCATTTAATTAATAAATGCATTGTTTGGTAAGACAAGTGTACATTTATTAGATGGTATAAAAAAGATGCTTTCTCAATGGATAAATTGTTTATTGATCACTTAAACGATGTTTTCTCTAGAAGGCTTTGCTTGATATAAGAATGTATTGAAACATCTTTTTTATCCTTAGGGTTATATAAGACTTTTGTTTTCATAAGAAGCTAGCTTATTTTGCTCATATAGTTTATTCAAAGATTTCAATGAGAAGAACTTTGTTTTAGATGGTGTATATGATTTTCAAATTTATTTAAACAGTATGGTCAGGAAAACATTACTTTAACTCTTAGCTTTAAACGTTATTAAATGGTACTTTATTAGGCGCTACTGTTTTAAACTACTTTTTCTACACAGTAATATTTTTTGTTAAACTTCAAAGCTAGGTTTCTTAGAGGGTCTATTCTCTAGACGATTTTGTCTTAACATCTATAAATGTGATATACGAGTGGAATTTGAGTGAAATACTTAGACGAGTGGTGAGGATCTAAATATATTTTGTTATTTTGTTTTCTTAATATCTTGTAGGATTTATCAATATTGAACAATGCAACATATTCCAGAAGAGACATCCTTTTAGAAGTTGTGTGTTCCTGAGGCCTTGGTGAAGAATGTCAATGTCTTGAAGCCTAGAATTGTAAAGTTGAACACTAAAATTATTAGTATTAAAAGGAACCACAAGCATGACAATTTTTTTCCCCAAGGGTTAAATCAAGTGCTATAATGTGAAGGCTATGGCCATAAAACTCATCAGTATCCTAATTGGAGTGTAGGTCCCATGACTACTAATGAAGACTTCAAGAACTACATTCTATGTTTGAAAGAGGAGGAAGAAAGAACTTTGAAAAAGTTAGATGCGTTGAAAGAAGACAAGAGTGAAAGATTAAAAAAGCACAAGAAAAAGAAGGACTTAAAGAAATTAAAGAAAGAGAAAATAAAGGAAAAGAAGAGAAAGCAAAAGAAAGTGAAGAAAGAGAAAAAGAAAAAGTAAAGAAAGAAAAGAAAGCGAAAAAGGAGAAAGAAAATAGAGAAAAAGAAGAGAAAGAAAATAGAGCGAGAGAGAACAAATGAAATAGAGAAAGAACGGAGCAAGAAAAGAAAGAGAGATAAGAGAAAGAAGAAGAAAAAGAGAAAAAAAAGAAGAAAAAGAGAGAAAAAGAAGAGAGCATCTTGATTTGTCATTAAAAAAAAACATTAACTGGTATTTTTTGTTTTGTTGCCTAAGGAAGATTTGTTTATCAAGGAACCATGACATCAACATGAAATTATAGGGAAAACACTAAATGGAGTGAATAATGTTTTTAAAATCTTTTCATAAAGCAACATCTAATAACTTGTAACGAGAATGTATAAGGATTTTAGGATTATTAGACCTTAGGTTTTGTAGTACAAGTAAATGAAAAACAATTTTAATGAGAAAGTAGTAAACCAAATATTTTTATACTGGTTAACTCTATTTGAGTTACGTTCAATTCTCCCTTAAGAACTCTTAAGGGGTTCCACCAATCTTTTTCAAGATTACACAAGTTTTGCCTCTCTAGGATCTCACCAAGTATTCTCACCACTCTTGGTTACAATGAGTATTATTAGTAGCACTCCTGGTTTCCAAGTGAACAAGACTAAACCGAGTTTAGCCTCTCCAAGATCTAATCCTAGACAACTGTCCAGACGTTCAACTCAACCTCAGTTGAACAACCAAGTATTTGAGTTCTCTTTAAAACTTACAAAAAATCCACAAATGGATTTTCTACAAGGTATAAACGAATAACTCTCAGTGAGAGGATATATGTTCAAATATAATGCAATCTGTAACACATGGAAGTGTTTCGCTCTTTACAAAGATATTTCTCTCAAAAGATATTGAACGTGAGATAATGTAAGAATGCTTTAATCTTTTCTCTCTTTTCACATTGCTATACTTCTAATATTATTTCACATTTTTTCATCAACAACAACTTCTCTTCAAGGTTTCTTTTATATATATATATATATATATATATATATATATATATATATATATATATATATCTTGTCGTGAAAGATGATTGTTAGACCAAGAAGTTGACTTTTAAAGAATTGGTAGCCTTTAGATGTAAAGTCTAACTTTAGTCCACTTTGTAGGATTCAGAAGTTTTTCTCATAGCCTTAAGCGAAACTCAAGCTTGTACGATGTGACTGGGCAAATGGCTTCAAGGAAACATCTCTTGAATGTTCTTCTTTTATCACAACGGTTTTTTCTTAGGTGCTATGATTCTGATCATATCTTTCTGCTTTATTTATCCGCACAAATATCAAGAAACAAAGTATGCAAGCATCAAAGTACTTTTTCATACATGCATTAAATATTTTGAACGTTAATATGCGTTAAGCAATGAGAGTGCTCAAGACATTTTATCATTTCATTAGTAAATGCCTCATTTGAAAAGACAAAGTATATTGATTAGATGGCATAAACATAAGATGTAAGACCCGGGGAAATAGGGGTTTTAGGATTAAAGTGTTGTTAAGAGTTCACTATATTTTCTTTTAAGAGTTGATAAGCATAATAAGGTGTTGTATGTGAATATCTTTGTTAAATCATAATTATATTATTTCTTTGATGTTATTTTGATAAATTGTAAAACATGTTTTGGTATGATGGTTGGATTGTGATATGCGTGTGTTTGATAGTACCATTGTCATGGGTTGGCTTGATGATAAAAGGGTGGTCTAGGATTGAATGGTTGTGGGTTCAATTCTAAGTAGAAAGAGAGTTAAGGGAGACCTTCAGTTTATTTGTATTTTTGCTTAGGAAAAAAAATGATCTTTTACCTTTATTAATTGATGCAAAAATTAAATAAGGATGGTGTAGGAAGTAAAATCATGCAAAATAAAGAAATAAAGGTTTGAACGTGGAATAAAAGAAAGATAGAGATTTAGATAGATTTGGATTTAAAAATATATTATGATAATTGAGGGAATATTAGAGATAGGGTTTGGGGTGTTTATAAATACTAAGATATAGGAAAAATGGGGTATTTTGTGTAGAAACCCTACAACAAAGAGAGAAACATAGAGAAAGAGAGATAAAAGTGACGTTTTTGGGAGAGAAGAGAAAGAGGTGCATTAAACATTCACTAGTGCAGTCAAGGGAAAAAATATCGGTTATTTTTGCCTATAGGCAGCGGTTCCTGAACCGAGGCATATCGAGGCGAGGTAAAAAAGTGGTAGACTTTTTGCCTCGGTTCAAAACCAAGGCATAAAACTGTAGGATATTGCCTCGGTTCAAACATAACCGAAACAATAGCTTTTTTTTAATTTTTTTTCTTAGGACTTTAATGCCTCGATTCCCTCTGAACTGAGGCAGTATGTGCACCCCTACTGCCTCGGTTCAGGTCCCAACCGAGGCAGTAGGGTCCTTTTTATTTATTTATTTTTGCTTCTTTCGTCAACCTTTATTTTTTAAAGGGGCAATCTTTGATTAATATGCACTTACAATGTATCATATTTTATGAGTCAATTCCATCATAATCTTACCTCCTAAGTCCAACAACCTCCATCATCTTGTCTGTTGTTGTTCCACTCCCATTAATAATTCATTTCTAACACTTTCTTTTCTTCTCTAAGCAAAAACCTGTTGCCATCCAACCAATAATCTTCCCTCAAATCGGGGGATTCATTTTTAATACAAACTGATTGACTTACTTAAATTAGATTTCTTACATTCACCAAAGATTTCTCCTTCATTTCACTAGTGTGTAAGTTTCACTATCAAATATTGCAAGCCCAACAGAAGGTGAAGTCTTTACTTTTAACTGACAAGATACAATAAGAAAAAGAAAATTGATAAACAGTAAAAAATAGTTTTCCAGCCGTTCGTTTACCTTGCAAATTGAATATTTTTCAATTTGAGTTACCTTTTCTCAATTAAATAGTTGAAGTTTTCCCATCACCATGCCTATGATCAGTACATACACAAATTTACATATCCCATACAATACAATGAGAAAAACGAAGGAGTTTTCAAAAAACTTACCACGAAGAACCAAGACAGCGCAGACAAGAGATGAACCCATGGAGGAAGCGACGAAGTCCAACGTTGTAGGAGGTGGTGCAGCAACAAGGGCCAAGGAGGATCGTGGCAGTGAGAACAAGGCAAGGACGTCTTGATAGCGCGGAGGCGAGGCAGCGACGAAAGGTAGTGGCGGCGACGCAGCAGCGACAAGGCAGCGATTTGAGTTATTCTACGAGAAGAGGCACTGCGAGCACACTGTAGCGGGGGCGATGGAGAGGCAACCTTGTAGCGGTGGCAAAGGCGAACGAGCGACCTTATAGCGGCGGCGCTAGCGATTGGTTGCAGTGGTTGCAGCGGCGATAGTAGAGGATGAAAAAAAGTGGAGGAAGAAAAGAGTGCGCTTAGGGTAATTTCGTAGAGGGATGAAAATATAAAGGCATAATGCCTCGGTTGTGCAAGAAAACTGGTGCCTAAACTGAAACTATATGCCTCGGGTCTTTGGGAAACCGAGGCATAAAACATCCCGTCAATTAATATGAAGTTGTTGTATTGTATAAAACAAAAGGATGAATGATGCATGAGGTTTAAGTCTCATATTTAAGTAAGGGAGAAGAATTGTGTTTTATAGACGTAGTGGGTCCCATGATGTGAAATAGTTATTGGAATTCCCTTTAATTTGAATTAGATATTTTAGAATATAGAATATGGGAATTGGTTCTTCCATATGAGTTTCGAGTAGGAAATTGGTTGTGGGTCCCATGGTGCTTTGGGATGCAGGTGAATTGTTGCAGATCATTCAGCATCGGGTGGGGACTATGACCGAAGTAATAATAGCTTTATGCCTCGGTCCTTTGTTAACTGAGGCAGTAGGTTAAATTTAAATCAACTGTCAAGCAAAATTTAAGTCAAAGGCGGGAAGTTGCAAAACCTTAGGCATCGGTTGGGGACTTTAACCGAGGTAATTGAGCCTTTATGCTTCGGTTCCTGTTGAACCGAGGCCTAAAAGTTCGTTGAAATTGCAAAAATGCCACCGTGTTTTCATATGTTTAGATTTTCGGAGAACCGAAACGTATTACCCGACTTCTTATCCCCATTCTTCACTAGTGTTTAGTGCAAGGGAAGATTTGTGGTGTTTTTGGAGTATAGATAAAGCCCAAGTGATGGAAGATGCCTGAAGAAGATGCTGGATGTGCGACGAGAACCTCCTTCGAAGCTTCCTCCAAAGATGAATACAACGTAATGAGGAATAAGCTCTAGATCGAGGGAGAAATTGGAAGAGAAAAAATGTGAACAGTTTAAAACCCTAATCGCGAAGAGATAATATGAGTTCGAGTGCGAACTCACCAAGAATGAGATCAGACTCAAGTAAACCCTAGTTTAGATTGATTAAATGGTGAAAACATGAGTTTAATCGGTGGAAAGTGAAGATAAACCATGAGGAAGGCTTTTAATCGGTGAAAATGATTAAAACAAGGTGTTAATCGGTCAAAATCAAAGGAAAAGGCAAAGGATGGAAGATGTGAGGCTAGGGTTGGGTGGAAGCAAGGATGAAACAAAGGAAAATGATGCAAACTTGTGAGGAAGCTTGGCTGGAGATGAGGAGAATGGCAGATCTGTGATGAACCAGTCAGGAAGAGCTATTGAGAAAAAAATGCTCTCGTGAGAAGACGAATGAGAGAATGAGGAGTGGCTCGCGGAGGTTGTGTCTTCGAAAAGAGCAACTAATGGAGGATGTGGCAAATGCATTGACACGTGAAAATATGTGGCAGCGATAGAAGAAATACACTCCAGGATGTGGCTGAAGCATTGAAGATGATGTGGCTGATGATGGAGATGCTTCGTAGATGAGAGAGAAAGCACAATAGAATAAGGAGAAATGAAAATGGAGGAAAGTGTGCTTGGAAGATGGCTAGAGGAAGTCCTTGGACTCTCTAGCCTAACTTTCAAGAGAGAATTAATTCTGATTTCAGAAATCTAATTCTCATTATGCTCAAAAGTTAAAAATACAATGGTAAAGATGAGTATTTATAGTAACCCATGCTCCATGAAACCTAAAATGAGTATACAATAAAGTGTAAAAGAAATAAAAGAGGACAATGAGGAAAGTTTATCAGGAAGTATTCCGTCACCTAGTATTGGCCAAGGTATGAGAAATCTTACCTTTGTTTGTTTCCTTGTTTATTGTATGATGAATAGGGTTCTTTTTTATTACCTTGAAAGGTAATGTCGTTTTGATGCATGTGTATGTATGAGAATATGTTCTACTTGGTGATAGGGTTTATATTATGTTTGTGTTGGGTTTTTCCTATGAAAGTATGTATGTTTTGTTGGGTTATCCCATGATAATACGTATTGATGCTAAGGGAGGACAAATGTATGTTGTTGGGGTTTTACCATGCAATTATATGTTATAAAGATGATATGATAATATATGTAGAATATTGGGTTGCTTCAGTTATAATATGCATAATGATGGGTTTTGGATAATTCAAGTGATGTAATGAATGTATTAAGGTCAGTTTATAAGGGTATATTAGGTTTGAATACATGAATGATGTGTTCAGTATGTTTGCTCGTGGTTTATTGTTGATGTATGTGTGTATTGAACTTTTGAATTCTACCTAGGATGTGTTTTGATTCGACACTAATCTATTATCACGAATTATAATAAATTATATGTGCGTTGATTTTGAGTTTTGTTTCGAGAATAATCGATTATTTGGGATGATAATCAATTATCCTTTCATATGTGATGAATTTGGAAATTTGATGTGTTAGAATCACTTGAATAATCGATTCTCATTAGTGATAATCGATTATCATAGTGTATTTTGTGTAATTGTGAATTTCTCAGGAATAATCGATTATCACTTATGATAATCGATTATCCTAGTGCATTTTTCTTAAAAATGGCAAATTTGATGAAGAATGAACGTGAACCAAGCTTGAGGAGCTGTATAACGTATAATAATAAGAGAATGAGATTAATGACTATGTTTAGGGTCAGATTTGACTTTTGAATTGGCGATGGAGCATGAATGGATGATGGAATGCATAAGGGTGTGTGTGGTTGATCAATGAGCATGATGTAAGATTTGAGTATTAGAAATAAGTTAGTCTTGAGATTGGTAATTAATGTTCTTGTGTGTACATATTTTTTAAGACATAATTATTATGTTATTTTTTTTGGTTATATTTATATTTCTGCCTAGGGGTAAAATGGTCTTTAATATTTTATTAATTAGGTGAAGAAATTAAAATAGGGGAGTGTAGAAAGAGAAAACGTGAAAATTAAATAATATGGAAATCTAATAAAAAATATTATATAAATGTTTTAAAAGATTTATTTGTTATTCTAAAAAAGTAATAAATAGGGGATATAATCTTGAGATTAAAAGAGATATTATTATTAGAAAAAGATATTATTAGATATTGTTAGATATTCTAAAAGATATTCTTGAATATTGTTATATAGTTAATTAAAAGATATATTGAGATATTATTATATATTATTAGATATTATGGCTAACTAATAATAATATATATTATTGATAGATTTATCATAATTAATTAGAATAAAAATATTAAGATAAAATATATTATCTAATGACTTACCATAATTAATTAAGTTAAAGTTGATTTTATTTTATCTTATTTATATCTTTTATTTTAGTTAGTTCTTATTACTTCTTGTGGGCTTTTATTATAAATAGAGTATCCTAGGTATATTCTACACATAAATATAATTATATTAGACACCTCCTATAGAAATTATGGCCATTAGAAAAATATGACATAAACTTTGAAAGTGAGAGAAAATGAGAGAGTGCAACTACATTGGGGAATATTTCTGGGCATAGAGAAAGCCTTAGGATTGACCAAGGTATGAGGAAGTTTACCATTGTCTATTTTCTTATTTGTTTGTATGATGAATAGGGTTTACTTTTGATTATCTTGAAAGATAATATTGGTTTGATGCATGTGGATGTATGAGAATGTGTTCTGCATGATGATAGGATTATATCATGGTTGTGTTGAGTTTTTTTTATAAATGTATGTATGGTTTTGTTGGGTTATCCCATAATAGGGTTTGATGCTAAGTGTGAACAAAATTATGATAATTGGGGGCTTTATCATGCAAATATCTGTTACAAAGAAGGTATGATAATTATATGCAGAATATTAGGGTTGTTGGGTTATAATCCGCATGATGATGGGTTTTGGACGATTCAAGTGATGTAATGTATGTGATGAGTGCATATTTATGTATGCATTTATGCTTTAAAATTTAAAATTTTGATGAAATTCTTGTACTTAAATGATTGATTTAAAGTGAATTTGTGACAATTGAATTTACTGGGTTTGAGAATTAAAAAGACGTTAAAAGTGATTTTTAGCGCATAAATTATTCTTGTATGTTATAACATTTGTTGATGCAGCTGAAGTTAACGTTTGAATGATTAAAAAGGTTAAATTTAAATGTCCAATATACAAAATAGACCCTCATTGGATGCTAAACACTGGTCAAAGCTGGTTCAATCTGGTCAACTAAGGGCTCACATGCAATTTTTAAAAGAAAGAAAAGGCTAAAGTGCAATTAGAGAAAATTTATTGACTTCTAAGCAATTTTGAATAAAAAAGGATTGAAATGTAATTTTGAGCAAGTTTAAATCTATTAGATATTTTAAAAGATAATTTGGAGAAAATATATCTTAAGATATTTTATTTGATATTGTTAAATAATTACCTTATTTAACTATATAAATATCAAAAGATAATATTTGTAAAATCTTTTTGAATCGAGAAAAGATATTATCAAATATTCTCAAAAACTGATTAAATCTGTTGAATATTTGAAAGATATTAGGTATAAGATAAAAGATCTTATAAACAGAAGATTCAGAGTCCAAACCCAATCAAGCCTGAGACCCAGGGGAAACAGAAATCATAACTCATTCATTCTCAAACTCCTCCACTGGATGCAAGCATCCACCACTCCTCTCACTTTTATTTTACCATGTGTTTCACTCCATTCAGGAAGGGCTAAGCTTATAGGGCTATTCCAGTGTAATTTCATTATTGATTTTGAGGTTAAGTTGAATTAATGAATTTGTTTCTTTTGATTATTGATGTGAGTTATTCTTTTTCTATGTCTTTCATCTCTCAATCTTATTAAAAGCAATGATTTTTGCATCATAAGGTGTTTGAATCGATATGCATATTAATCATGAGTTCAAGGTTTTCGAGGTTTGATTGAGAATTTACTTTGATTAAATCTAGGAACTTTCATATGATTAAATGAGTTTTTGTTACACATTGAGAATGTACTTTGATTAGTGGTAAGAATTTCAACTATAATTGATTGTAGAACGTGATGATAATTAAAGAATGAGATTAGTGCTTATGTTTAGGGTCAGTATTGACTTGTGGTTGAGGTTGAAGCCTAAGTGAGTGTTAGGGTGTACCTGGGTATGTGGTTGATGAGCATGAGAGTAGAGGATAAGTCTACTTATTATACTTAGTAAATCCTGGTTCTATCTACGGATAGGTGCTCCCTTTGGCATCGGTTGTTGAAAAGGGAAGGATATTCTGTTATGCAAATAGTTGTGGAAAAGAGAATGATGTTCGAGTATTGAACCTTCTTTGTGTGGCGGTGATGATGTCTTCTTTGTCCTTGTGTGGCATGATTACATGTTCCTTAGCTGGATTGCGAGACTACTCGAGCAAAACTGTAGGGGATGCTACAAATGATCTATAGGGGACATTATAGATGATCTATTGGGGAGGCTATAGATGTCTTGTAGGGGAGGCTACAAATGGGCTTTAAGAGTGAGACTAACTTTTTTCACCGTGGTGTTTATGGTACGATAATTCTTATGGTGTTCTTCATGACTGTGATAGTCATGAGGGTGGTGTATCTATGATGATGATCATGGTATTTGATAACGGTTTAAAATACCGTTATCTGTGATGTAATTTTGATACTAAATACACCCTTTTTGACTTAGAAACTTGCTTAGACTCATGCTTTTTTATTAAGTTGTGTGAATAAGAGAGTTGAGGTTGAATTTGATGATTTTATGACTAATTCCCTTTGTTTTGATAGAAAATGAGTTAATACCGGAAGTAGAGATGAAGTGCTAAGGATATAGAGCTCAGAAAGGCCTAGAAAAGCACCAAAAGAGTGAACCGCATGAAGCTTGGGTGACCTATAGGAGGCTTGAGCGTGGAAAAATCGACACTCGCTGCCCAGGCGACTGTTATGCGATTATTTCGGCAAGTGTACCGAATCGCTTCAAGTAATATAAAATGGTAAGTCCAAGTATCGTTTTCCCAAGAGACTCGTAATACTAAAGAATTGTGCGATTAACAACTCATCCAGACTCAAGAACATAACAACAATTTACAAAACAGGTGCAGAAACATAAATTCATACATAATTACAAATTTGGACTCTAGTAGTGAAGACACTAAGCACTTGGAGCATCTGCAAGGGAGAAAGAATTTGGGGCAGCGTGTGATGCTCAACATAGTTGTCTCCTTGTGTCCTATAATTCCTTCAATCTCAGGGTCATCATGATGCTTTTGAGGCTGCAGTCCTCCTTGTATGAACATCTCCCTGCATACACTTAGACACAACTAGGCTAAAGCCACAAATTAGCCCAAACAAAAGTGAAGATATATTTACAACAAAAGAGTTAGTTCTATATACAACAACAAGTCTAAACAAGTTAGAAACCTCACAAAAATCTAGTATTGACACGAGTCCCCGGCAACGGCGCCAAAAACTTGTTATGCGATTATTTCGGCAAGTGTACCGAATCGCTTCAAGTAATATAAAATGGTAAGTCCAAGTATCGTTTTCCCAAGAGACTCGTAATACTAAAGAATTGTGCGATTAACATCTCATCCAGACTCAAGAACATAACAACAATTTACAAAACAGGTGCAGAAACATAAATTCATACATAATTACAAATTTGGACTCTGGTAGTGAAGACACTAAGATATGGAAAAAGGTCAGAAATGATATGGAACGGCTTTGCTCAGATTAGATTTCACCACTTTCACTCTTGTGCATAAAAAGTTTCATCTCCTCTCCATTAATTACCAATGTCAATCCACTAAAACACTCTAGCCCTAATCCCTTAGGTGAAAAAGTCTAGGTTTTCCTTATCAAATCCCAATGTCTTGGATAATCTAACAGGTGAAACCGCATTAAGAACTAGGATCTTAAGACAACAAGCGATCATCTTCCATCTCTAGAACCAATAATCACTAGGACTCTTGTTTCAATTTGTTCTAGGTTCCACCTTACGTCTCCATAACCCATGAAACCTCAAAATCAAGACATGAACGTGTCCATTACATGCAGGCTTTAAGCTTAGAAACAAGAAACTAGAAATTAACAGAGCAGGCATACATATATTCAAATCATTCATCCATTACACAAAAATTCAGTAATTACATCAATTCTTAACAAAATGAAACTGGTTCTCCATTTCCATGGAAGAACACCAAGCTTACAAACATGGTGGATGGGAGAAGAAGAAGATCCAAGGAGGAGAAAAGAGATGCTTCCACATGCCCCACGAGGCCTCCATGAGCTCCTACAGTGAAGTCGCGCCTCCACACCTTCGTCTTTGAGCTCTGGGAGGGTTTCCCCCCTCCAAAAACTAACTTCTCTGCCTCTGGTTCGCGTTCTTAAAGAGATGAGTCGTAAGTGATTTTTCGCTGGGCGAACAGGGTCGGGTCGCTGGGCGACTGGTGCAAGCTCGCTGGGCGAGCGTTATTTTTCGCTGGGCGCGCGCGCTCGCTGGGCGAGCGTCCACTGCGCACTGAGCGAGCGTCCACTTTTGCGTCCTCGCTGGACGAGCGTCCACTGCTCGCTGGACGAGCGTCCTCTCGCTGGACGAGCGTCCTCTCGCTGGGCGAGCGTCTACTTGCTGATCACGGGTGAGCGCTCGCTGGACGAGCGTCCTCGCTGGGCGAGCGTGCGTCCTCTCGCTGGGCGAGCGTCCACTTGCTGGTCTCGCTGGACGAGCGTCCGTTCGCTGGGCGAGCATTCGTTCTCGCTGGGCGAGCGTCCGTTCTCGCTGGACGAACGTCCTCTGCGTCATCTGCGTCTTGTGCTCGCCAGTTCTTTCCAATCCTTATTCTGTTGCAAAGTAAACACACAAAAAATACTCAAACTGATACAAATTCAACAATATATACAACTTTTCATGAGATTTTACTCCATAATGCATCAAAGGAGATTAAAATAAGTGCTTAGGATATGCAATTCTTGGCACTTATCACACCCCCAAACTTGAACTTTTTCATGTCCTCATGAAAAGCAAGAGATAACTTAACCTAAAGAACAATTCAACTGCAATGGTCTAGCAACTCAAAATACAATTTTAATCAAAATAAACAAAATCAATCATGCTTGCTTAACTTATACATCATATTCAAGAGACAATACAGTCTTAGCAAGCTTCACTTCAATCATGGTGCTAACAATTCAAAATCACAAGATAGATGCAATATATAGATCAACAAAAATGACAAGATGTTTTCATTGAATGCATGGAACCAATCCTCACCAAGGAAAGTGTTTCACTCAAGCACATTGGTGTATAAGGATGTTTGTCGTACTCTCAACTATCACAGTGTTACACAAATCAACTTGGCATTTCATTTCAACAATATCAAACACATTCACAAGCAAGTTACATCACAAGGACTTTTTGAGGTTTGTATTGTGGCTGGGCTCAGAAGAAAATTTGGTTTTTCTGGACAACAAAGTACCTTAAGCTGAGAGACCAAACAATTTAATTCATGATATACATCGTCTCTCTTTTGCTCCAAAATTGAATAAACCACTTCTAAACCTATTTTCCAACTCTTTTTCATTGAATTCCAGTTTTTGTTTTTCTTCTTCTTTCTTCTTTTTCTTTCTTTTTAACTCAACTTATTTTCTCAATGCTCCCTTGTGACAAGAACTCCCCCAAACTTAAACCATTCTCCTCAACCTAACAAATAGGTTCATCTCAACTCAAGGTAAGGAGGTTAATGATTTTTCAATAAGCTTAATGTTTCAGGAATGAGAAAGTTTTCTTCAGGTTCAAAGGTTATGCATTGGCTTTTTAGGCTCAAAATGTAGAAGAGGTAGAAGAACAAGATGGCCTTGATCATTTATAACATGCAAGCAACTAGTTCAAATAGAGAAACTCATGCAAAATCAACTGTGATTCCAAAGTAATAGCATTCAACAATAAACTCTGAGGCACAACATCTCACAGGTTTACTCAGGGTTCCAAAATTTGATAAACACCATGCCAAGAATATCAATCACAATTAAAAACAAGCATGTATCTCAACAGATACAAGCAACCATAATCTCTGTTCAACAAGCTCAACCGCATAATCTCAATCAGATTTTCAAAACAACTCTCATGGATAAAGAGCAAGCACAACAGATTTGTATTCAATTCAAGCATAACAAATGATTCACTCAAATCACCAGACCAATTGCACAAGAACTATCCACAAGGAAAGTCAAAAAGAAATCAAAAACATAAAAGCTAAAAGCACACAAAACTTGAAATTAAAACGAAAAACCAATCAAAATGGACTCTTTGCAGCTCCAGCAGTGTAAGATACTAGCTTCACTTTCATCTGAAACATCTTCCTCCAACAGTGGCTTATACTCCGCAACTGCTCCACCTCCCCCATCAGTAGGGGCCTGGCCCCCAGGCCATGCTACATGAGCATCAAAATCTTCAAGTCACAAGGTGCTCAGCTCACACTTGGCTCAAAGATTGATTAATGGTGGTTTTGAAACCTGTAATTTCTAAGGAAGATCTTATCCTGTAACAAGAAAGCTCAAAGCAAAATTAGTATCCCATAATCAACAACCGAAGAGAAGAATCCATAAAACATACTAAAAGAAATATGAAAAATAAAGCAAAGAAACTAGACAATGAAAGTCAAAACAAACAAAGACAAAAGTACATGAATGTGCAACACCAGTATTGGGGGCACCAAATCAAATTTTAGCAGTGGGTACCCCAATCTTTAGCCTAAATCCCGCCCAGATGATTTAGTTTTAACTTTAGCAAACTCTTCCAGTGAGCACCTTAATTTCAATGTACTTACACACAAACCAAGCTCAAATTGACATAATACACCTAAACAAACCACAAAAACAACATTACAACTCAAAAATCACAAACATGCAGAAAAATATACAAACATGCATAACACAAGTCAATTATTGAAATTGAAACACATACAAGCACATGATACAAAAACAACACTAACACAAGTAAAAAGGGTAAGAAAATTGGGTTGCCTCCCAAAAGTGCTAGTTTAACGTCATGAGCTTGACGGATTACTCAATGAAGTGCAGATGTTGTTGTTGGTGTGCTCCTTCCACCAACTCTTCTTGAACCACTTTCTAGCCACCAAATCAACTCTCATAGCTTGAATTCTTCTTTTTAGCCCTTCCACTACCTTGACATCTTCAAACACTCAATCCTCTCCATCACAGGGTGGTGGTGACTAGTCTTTCTCTTTTTCTTCTCCCTTTCTTCATCTTACTTAGCACTTGGAGCATCTGCAAGGGAGAAAGAATTTGGGGCAGCGTGTGATGCTCAACATAGTTGTCTCCTTGTGTCCTATAATTCCTTCAATCTCAGGGTCATCATGATGCTTTTGAGGCTGCAGTCCTCCTTGTATGAACATCTCCCTGCATACACTTAGACACAACTAGGCTAAAGCCACAAATTAGCCCAAACAAAAGTGAAGATATATTTACAACAAAAGAGTTAGTTCTATATACAACAACAAGTCTAAACAAGTTAGAAACCTCACAAAAATCTAGTATTGACACGAGTCCCCGGCAACGGCGCCAAAAACTTGTTATGCGATTATTTCGGCAAGTGTACCGAATCGCTTCAAGTAATATAAAATGGTAAGTCCAAGTATCGTTTTCCCAAGAGACTCGTAATACTAAAGAATTGTGCGATTAACATCTCATCCAGACTCAAGAACATAACAACAATTTACAAAACAGGTGCAGAAACATAAATTCATACATAATTACAAATTTGGACTCTGGTAGTGAAGACACTAAGATATGGAAAAAGGTCAGAAATGATATGGAACGGCTTTGCTCAGATTAGATTTCACCACTTTCACTCTTGTGCATAAAAAGTTTCATCTCCTCTCCATTAATTACCAATGTCAATCCACTAAAACACTCTAGCCCTAATCCCTTAGGTGAAAAAGTCTAGGTTTTCCTTATCAAATCCCAATGTCTTGGATAATCTAACAGGTGAAACCGCATTAAGAACTAGGATCTTAAGACAACAAGCGATCATCTTCCATCTCTAGAACCAATAATCACTAGGACTCTTGTTTCAATTTGTTCTAGGTTCCACCTTACGTCTCCATAACCCATGAAACCTCAAAATCAAGACATGAACGTGTCCATTACATGCAGGCTTTAAGCTTAGAAACAAGAAACTAGAAATTAACAGAGCAGGCATACATATATTCAAATCATTCATCCATTACACAAAAATTCAGTAATTACATCAATTCTTAACAAAATGAAACTGGTTCTCCATTTCCATGGAAGAACACCAAGCTTACAAACATGGTGGATGGGAGAAGAAGAAGATCCAAGGAGGAGAAAAGAGATGCTTCCACATGCCCCACGAGGCCTCCATGAGCTCCTACAGTGAAGTCGCGCCTCCACACCTTCGTCTTTGAGCTCTGGGAGGGTTTCCCCCCTCCAAAAACTAACTTCTCTGCCTCTGGTTCGCGTTCTTAAAGAGATGAGTCGTAAGTGATTTTTCGCTGGGCGAACAGGGTCGGGTCGCTGGGCGACTGGTGCAAGCTCGCTGGGCGAGCGTTATTTTTCGCTGGGCGCGCGCGCTCGCTGGGCGAGCGTCCACTGCGCACTGAGCGAGCGTCCACTTTTGCGTCCTCGCTGGACGAGCGTCCACTGCTCGCTGGATGAGCGTCCTCTCGCTGGGCGAGCGTCTACTTGCTGATCACAGGTGAGCGCTCGCTGGACGTTCGCTGCTCGCTGGACGAGCGTGCGTCCTCTCGCTGGGCGAGCGTCCACTTGCTGGTCTCGCTAGACGAGCGTCCGTTCACTGGGAGAGCGTTCGTTCTCACTGGGCGAGCGTCCGTTCTCGCTGGACGAACGTCCTCTGCGTCATCTGCGTCTTGTGCTCGCCAGTTCTTTCCAATCCTTATTCTGTTGCAAAGTAAACACACAAAAATACTCAAACTGATACAAATTCAACAATATATACATATTATACAACTTTTCATGAGATTTTACTCCATAATGCATCAAAGGAGATTAAAATAAGTGCTTAGGATATGCAATTCTTGGCACTTATCAGCGGCCTAGCTCGCCCAGGTGGCGGATCCCCGAAGCCTGGGGGAAATTGGAGGCTCAAGCCTTCCGAAAATCGACGTCCTCTGCCTGGGCGACCAATTTGGCCGCCCGAGCGTCGCGCGTTGCTGATCCGACCCAGTTTTTGCTCTATTTCGACTCTTTTGGACAGAGCCCTGTTTCTACTCTTTTCCAACTTTATTTAAAGGACCCAGGCGCTCTAGGTTTTGTATCTCTGGCTGGAACAACACAACAACACACTCTTCTACTCTCTAAAGGCGGATCTGAAGGCGGAATCTTTCTCTTCTACTCTTAGGGTTTTACTATCTCATGCTTTTCCATTGTACATCTAGTTTCTCCATGTCTATGGGGAACTAAACTTTATTTGTTATTGAGGAATGATGTAACCTTGTGAACTCTCATGTATTTGAATTTATTCTTAATCATATATGCTTTATTCATTAATTGTTAGGGAATTCATCTGTTTTAATGCTTGCTCTATTTAACTCATTTAGTTGCATGATTTATGAATTGCATGAGTGCTGGGAGGTTCCTTACAATTCAGGTTCTTGTTGAATTCTCCTAAGGGTAATATTTCTCAAGGATGAGGGTATGAGTACTTAGTCATCTTAAGCTCTTGATCTTCAGACTTAATTTTCTAGGAACGCTAGGAATTGCACGAACTAGGAATTAAGGCAGGCTTATTAGCCAAGGGATTGGGTTCTAAGTACTTTAGTGAGTTACGTTAACATTAATGCATAAAGAGGAATTCTTATATACATGAGAGGGAACCTGATGAAATATAACCCCAACAACATATTCATCTTATATTAAACAACATCCGTTCATCTCTGTGTTACTCTACTATTGATCAATTTGCATTCATATTTTATTTTATGTTTTTGCATCGCAAACCAATGATCTCGTTATATTAAGTCTTAATTAATTAATTTATCACACGACTATTTAGTGTCGAGAGTCCTCTGGGATACGATACTTGGTCTTACCATTTTATATTACTTGTGCGATTTGGTACACTTGCCAATCCATCAACAGTGTTAAAGATGCTCTAGGTTATGTTATGTTGATAGTGGTGTTACTATAATGGTTATAGTAAGTTGTAGCATAGGTGTTAATGAGTGGATAGACCAAGGGTCTATGTGTGAGATGTTAGTGATGACATCAAGATTAGAGATCAAGATCAAGGATCGAAGTTCAAGGATCGGGGATCGAGGATTGAGTAATTAATTATGATTGAATTGTTTATGTTAGAGGATTATGAATCCTATTGTTATTAGTAGTATGTATGGGGTGCTTGATTATTGTTGATATAATCAGTATGTTTATACCTTGTTATTATGAGTGTTTTACCAGTAGCTTACCCCATACATGTTTGTGTTTGTCAATGATATTTACTAGCGATGATTGTATAATGTGTTATACGTGAGCATATGATATTGCATATGTTCGAAAGGCATGATAGATTCGTGAGATGATGGGGAAAATTTGGGTTTCTTTAGAAAGTTCTTTTGGTATAGACTTTTGAAACAATGTAGATTTAGTTGTTTTATTTCCTTAGGCATTTTAATTATTTTTGGAATAATGTAATTGAACAAGGCTTTTGGAGCTACTATGTTTTGAATAAATTATGCATGTTTAAAAGTTAAGATTTTTGAAAAATATGTTTCCGCGCTATAAGAAAGTTTATAAATATTCGATTTTTGTAAACCTGTGGCATCCTAGAATTTGAGGCGTTACACATAAGACATGAAAGATTAGTCTACTTGTTGTACCTAGTAAATCCTGAGACTATCTACGGATAATGACTTCCCTTGGCATTGGGTGTTGAAAAGAGAGTGACTCTCTTTAGCATTTGTTGTTGAAAGAAGAGAGATGTTGTCTTTGGCAAATAGTTGTTGAAAAGAGAATGATAATCGAGTGTTGAGTCTTCTTTGGTGGGGGGATAGGTATTTCACCTTGTGTGATAGGGGAACAGGTCCAAAGCCAAAAGAAGGATGACTCGAGTATGCCTGTAGGAGAGGCTACAAGTGGGTGAGGTAGGGTACAAGAGTATGACTGAGTCTTGTTATGATGAAGTTCATGGTTTGGTGATGCTCATGGTGTTGGTCATGATTGGGATATTCATGATGGTATATCTATGATGATGATCATGGTATAGAAGATGCTCCTGGTTATGCTATGTTGATAGTGGTATTACTATAATGGTTATAGTAGGTAATTAATATATGTACTAACGAGTGGATAGACCAATGGTCTAGGTTTGAGATGTTAGTGACGACATCAATGGTTAAAGTTTAACCCCATCAACCCACAACAACTTCAAGTCTTCAATTAGTGGCCTGAGATAAACATCGATGTCATTTCCAAGCTGCTTTGGACCAGATATCAACATTGTCAACATCATGTACTTTCTTTTCATGCACAATCCAGGAGATAAGTTGTAAATTATTAGTATAACGGGCCAACAACTGTGATTGGTACTTAAATTACCAAATGGGTTCATTCCATCAGTAGCTAAGCCAAACCTAAGATTTCTACATTCTTGACCAAATTGGGGGAATTCTTGATCAATATTTTTTCATTGCTTTGAATCAGCTGGATGATGAAGCAGCCCATCAGTTGTTCTCTCATCATGCATGCCATCTTAGGTTTTTAGCGTCTTTGGGATTCGCGAACAAACGCTTAAGTCTGGCCACGAGTGGAAGGTACCAAACTACTTTCAAAGCAGAACCATTCTTTTTTGTGTGACCACTATCTTCACCGTTGTGTTTTGACTTGTATCGTGATAACCCACATTTTGGACACTTTATCAAAACTTTATTCTCATTCCTATATAATATTCAATCATTCGGACATGCATGTATCCGTTTATACTCCATACCCATCAGACAAAGAAATTTTTTTGCATCATAATTACGGGTGGGTAACGTATTTCCATCTGGCAGCATTTCATTCAACAACGACAACAATTCTGTAAAACTCTTATCAGTCCATCCATTGGTCACCTTTAAATTCATGAGCCTTAACACCGTTGACAACCGTGTGAACTTAGTTGAACAAGCATACAAAGGAGTTTCTGCATCAGTGGACATCGTTTCATACACATGCGCTTGGGCACAAGCTTATGCGCCAGCATCGCGGATCATGTCCTCTAAGTTGTCTTCTTCTGGTCGATCTTCCTTATCCATGGTGGAATCATATACATTTTCAGTTGGAGAGACAGTTGGAAAGTCTGTTAATTCGCCGTGCCATATCCATGTTGTATAACTTTGTATGAAACCATCATAGATAAGATGTTCCCTAATATCAGTTGCGTTCAACTTCCTCCCATTCAAACAGTTCAAACAGGGAAATCTGAACTTGACTTCATCATCACCACTTGTACTCGTATTACGTTGCGCAAACTCTATAAATTCTTCTACCCCTCTCTCGTACTCAGTGCTGATGCGTGGTAAATTAATCCACCCTCGATCCGTATGCATGTTTACTGAAATTGTTTACACAATTTCAATAATCTTGAATGATCACTTTGATCGTGTTTGTATTCAAGGTGTCACCCTATCCCATTCAAGAAGATTCACTTTTTTTAGTTTATTAAACATATCAATTTTAAACAACATATCTTAAATTTCACGAAATTTTGTCAGCATTTCGCATTGGTCTTCAGGTTACACGACATGAAAGTGATTATAAATCACAATCAAATATGCACCCGAAGATCAATACAAAACACAACGACAAATTTTCATAAAATTTAAGACATGTATATTAAAATTGATATGTTGTAATAAACTATGAAAAAGTTTTTACTCTTCTTAAACTGTCCAATTGGACAATTCAAGATTCAATACTTGTAAATTATTATTACCATCTCCTCTATTTTCATTTGTAAAAAGTATGTTTGTTCAAAAAATCTGGAGATAGTAAATAATTTTTGTATTGAATCTCAAACGGGAAACTAAGGCTAATTGTTAACAACAATATATATTCAAGCAAACAAATAATTACATATACAACATGCAATATATTCAAACAAACAATATCTAATCCAACAAATTTCCTTTACATAAATTGTCCCAATAAAACATAAATAAATATATCAATCTATTGTGTTTTTGTAATATAGTCATATATTTGATATTTTTATTTTTTATTTTTGACAAGGATAAATATGTGAAAGAAAAGATGACTAGTTTAGTAAATTTTTTAACTGGTGTTTTTTTGAAAAATTCTAAGGAATATGTTTTGAATCATTGAGTCTACCATGGGTGTTGTATATATTACTCCTAAATCGATAGTAGGATCTATAAAAAGAACTCTTAGTATTATCCCTATCTTTGTATTTTTTATGTTTTAGTATTTTTCGTAGGATTTAAATCTAAAGTAACAGGTCTTACATTAGTAAAGAAAGTAAGATCTAAGTTCACTTATAATGTTTTAAATTTGGTAAAAGACAACATGAATGATTATCAATTTTTAAATTTATATATTGGATAAATTTCACAAGGTTACCAAACTTTCTAAATCTAAGATGTTAGGTGAGAAAGCAGTGCTATGCAAATTGATCATTAAGCATTCAAGTATACATCTCTTTCTAGGATGGTCCTTATTGTTTACATATAATGATTGTAATATGTATATGATTCTACTACTCTTAGTGGATTAATTTCCCTTGTAAAATTGTGCAATAAGAACATGCTTTTGGATTATATATTTCATTGGACTACGTCAACTTGTTTATAGTTAATAAAAATTATTTATCAAGCTAAGAACATAAAGAAGTTTAGTCATTGCTTGAATAGTTGTCGTTGATCTCTGGTCTAGTCATTGCTTTTCATTTTGCAATCCTCTTCCTTTCAACACCTGTTTTAACGGGAGCTACAACCATGCACCGCCCCTCTCCACCTTTCTACTCTCGCCACGTTGACAACCCTCCTTCTAGTACCCAATTTAATTTCTAAATTTTTATTTTATCATTATATCAAAATTTAGTTTTTAACCTTTATATCACTTAAGAATTTAAATAAAACTCAAAACGCAGAGAGCAGAGACACGCCACTGTCACCTGCTTGAGTTTAGAAACATGAACTCAAGACTTTACAATCACACACAAAATAAAACATGAAGCAAAACGTAGAGAGCAGAGGGTTTCAACCAATATACCAACTCAAATATCAAAGATAAGATAAAGATGGTTTAAAAAACTTACCGTGATGGCAACACCAACGACAATGACAGTGGGGGCGACGACAGAAACGACTACGAAGGTGAGAACGGGGTGAGAATGACGACGACATCACCAAAAAGTGAACAAATCAGCGAAGCAGCGACGACGGAGGCGGCTCGCGGCGGCGACGATGGTGGAGGCAGCCCTTGGGGAGAACAACAGTGGTGGCGGCAAAGATAAACCAGCAGCGCGAAGAACCAACGAAGAAGCAACGAAGAAGAACGTTATATCATACGAAGAGAAAGAAAGAAGAAGAAGCAGAAGCAGCAACACGAAAAGAAAGGAAATGAGCTTAAATTTTTTGAACTTAATAAACGATACTACCTCGATTGTCTAAAACACCCGAAGCAATAGCACATTATATGCCTCGGTTAGAAACACAACCGAAGCCGAACATGCTTTTGACACCAGGCCTAAAGAAATTGAGGTCGTAGCTCTTGGACAAAATGAATAGAAGCTTAAAAAAGTCTTCAAAAGGTCATACAAAGTAGAGGTGGCAAAGGCTTTATGCCTCAGTTCTATGCGAAACCAAGGTAGTATCACCTTTTGTCTACCCAAAAGTCTGGCGGATTCAGTGTTGCAAGTGTGGTAGAGGCTTTATGCCTTGGTTCTTCATGAAACCGAGGTAGTATTACCTTTTCATAAAGTTGTCAGCCTAAAAGTATGGCGGGTAGGGGGTTTTAAGGTACCTGTTCTGCATGCAGCCGAGGTGGTAGCTCTGTTATGCTTCGGTTCTGAATGCAACCGAGGCCTATAAGGTGGCCTTAATTACTGATATGCCACCGCGTTGTTTTAGGCAGCAGTTTGGTGTAAAATGAGGCATATTGTGCGAGTTTAAAAGCAAATATTTTACTAGTGGGATCAGGGATTGAGTAATTCATTATGATTGAATTGTTGATAATAGAGGATTAAGAATCTTATTGTCATTACTACTATGTATGGGGTGATTGTTTATGGTTGATATAATCAATGTGTTTATATCTTTTTATTATGATTGTTTTAATGGTAGTTTACCCCATACATGTTTGTGTTGTGTGTTTGTATATGAATTTATCGGCAATGATCGTATAATGTGTTATACGTGAGCAGATGATGTTGTAGATGTTGGTGAGAGATGATAGATTCGAGAGATGACGAGAAACAAACTAATTGGGATTTTCTTTTAAAGTTATTATGTTGAACTTTGAGACAATGTAATTGGACTTCTTTATTTCCTTCGTTATTTTCATTATTTTTGAATAGTGTAATTGGATAAGGATTTTGGAACTATTACGTTTTGAAATAATTATGCAGTTTAATTATTGAGGTTCTTGAAAAGTACGTGTTCGCACTATGATAAAAGTTTGAAATTTTATTGGTTTTTGTAACCACTTGTGACACCCTAAATTTTAGGGCGTTACATAAGATGTTTTCTCAAGGCTAAAGCCTTTAGTGGCACCAGGACCACCCCTTCTACACCTTTCTTCTTAAAATATGCAAACTTCTACTGCATTTCCACTTGAGCTTTCGGGATCGCAGTTATATCAATCGAGTAGGGTCCTACTTCTCTCCCTGACCACTCTGCTTTTTGTGGCACCATAATTTTTGCTTTCCTCATTAACTGAACTTCTCTTTACAAAATACTACTCGGTTCCATGATGGGTATCAATTATTCTTATAAAGTCGAAGAGGTAGCTTGTAAAGACTAACTCTACGAACTTCTTCAACATTTAGTCTCCAAAGTACTTGTCCTTCTCTTTCTTGATACTCATCCTTTGTATGGTGAATGAGGTTTGTGTCTACAGAAGATACTTTGATGCTCAAGTCATCCTTAAACATTAGTAAAAACTCAAAGTGTAATTAATACAAGGATAAATAAGTTACCTCGATCATTGTGATATTTATAGTATAATTTAATACTCACGAACCCTTACTTGGATAGGCCTGGGCTTGAGCCCAGTGGCTCATTTGGCTTGACTGAGTAAATGTTTAACCATATTTTACTAAATTTCAGAATAGGCAGTACACCATTAGTTTTGGTAAACGGACATATATTTGACCAAACTGCTTAATGGTAGTCAATGGGTATGTTTGGATACAAGTACTTATAATGTGTTATGCACTATATTGTCCTAAGATGAAACCAATACTAATGTGACTGTATACAGTACAAATAATATATAAATAATACATGGATAATTATGATTACTTATCTCTTGGTCACCATCATCAACATATAATAGTTACTAAAATAATAATCACTAGAAATTATTAACATAGAATCAAAACTTCTTTAAATAATATATAACATTTTATCATTTTTTTATATATTTATGTTTCTATTTATATTTAATTATATTTTTTAAATTATAATATTTTCAAAATCATTTATCATGTATCCGAGTATACACTAAAATAAAATAAAATAAAAAGTCTCCTTCCTTAAATATTTTTAAAAAATATAAATTAATTTAGACAATTAAAATTGATAGTAATTAGTTACTCTTCGAATAACTAAATCCTCACTCATACTTTTCGAATAAATATATATATATATATATATATATATATATATATATATATATATATATAATAGTTTTTCAAAGAATTTTTTTTTGTAATAAAACAAATAGGCGAAAACCATGGCAAATTCTGACATTCCCACACCATAACTCATGACTCTAGATATTCGTATCAAATCCTTGCCGTTATCTGGTTACTATCTTGGAAAACTACACATCCTTAAACGGAGATCTTTATCAACTAAATATGCCCACTTTCATGGAAATTTAAAGGTAAAATAACCATATCGTGCTTGGAACAAAATCTTGTATCAAGTAACTTCTATTATTGTTTATTTCTGGTGAACAACATAATTAACGAATGACTCTGGGAACACAAAGGTCTAAGTTAGAAGAAAGCAAAACACAATAATTTTGCTTTGATTCCACATTTTCTCGATGGGTCGTTCGAGTGGTTTCCGTCTCTTTCGAGTTTGCTAAAATTCTGTCCCCACATCTTTATCGTAATTTAAGACACCAAAGCTTTTATCTGGTTAATCAATTAGAAACTATTGAGAAATTTGTTTACCATTTCGTTATAATAATTAGTAAATTTATCATATAATAATTTATAATTAAATAACAGTACAAAACTGTTTTATATGATTGCTATACATTTTATTTTTTGCACAAAATTCTGCTTACCAAAACAAAAATTAACTGCAACACATAAAACTTACTCATTACATGATCGGATAGTCTTCATGCACACTGAATCAGCCCCCGAGTATAAAAGGTTTTTGGAAAAGCTTTTACAACTATGGACTATATAATAGTAACATGAACTCTATGAAGTTCCCTATATTTGGGGGCACAATTAATTCGCTTGAGTAAAGACAACAGAAATTACATAAATAGTGAACCAAATAAGTTAAATATAACTGTAGGGAGAAAGAAATAGGCGTCGATATCTACACCGTCTCCGCCCCTTTTTTTACCATTTTCTAAGTTTACACGTAAAACAGAGAGATGAGATTAAGGCAACAACACTGATCTTCCATCAAACTTCGCTACTCTCCTTCTCCTCTGTTTTCTTGTTGTTTTCGTTGTTATTATTGTTGTTGCTGAGACATGTTTTGTCACGCTTCTCCTCAGCTACTGTGTCTTCCTTCTTCTCTTCCTTCTTTTCTTCCTTCTTCTCCCCAATCTCTATATCTCCAGCGTCAGTGTTCACTTGTTCTTGGGTCTCACCTGACACAGTTGGAGCAGCGTTTTCATTGTTGTCGATATCTCCTTTGTGTTCTGGTAGCTTCTCGTCCTTTACGGTCTTGTTGTTTCTGTACATTGCGTAGAGCACGATCTGAAAGACTCCAAATGTTAACCCCACAACGTTCGGCAACTGTTCCAAGAAAAAACCAGAAGACAGTGTCATATGTGTGCATATGCATTATCCTAAAAGACAAAATAGCAAACACACAATGGCTAGCTCGTGCATGAACATGAACGTGAACACACTTACCGTCACATAGATATCCTTCAACGAAATACCATATAACAGCCACATGATTGCGCTTAGCAGAAGGAGCATTGAAAGAGGGAAGGGAAGGAACTCTACGCTTTTGGTCCGAATAACCACCCTCTGAAAATGTAAAACAAAATGAATGAACCATGCATTAGTGATTAGTCTAGATATGTACAAAAAAATATATTAAAATATATCAACCATGAGACTAATTAATTTAATATTTTCACTGTTATGCATGTGGGTAGAAGTCAAATCATAGGTTTATGATATTTGAAGTAATTATTCCTGTAAACATAATCAAATTTCTACACAGTTTGTAATAAAACAAAAGTGCGCGTCTTACAGTTTATTCTTAGATAATTTATTCTTAATTTAATAACAGGTGACGTGAAGAGATTAAATGAAAAAAAAAAGAAGGTTCTACGCTGAAGTGATAGACTCACAATAATGCTTAAAGGTGCTGCAAAAACACTAGTAGCGAAGACCACACAAATCCATCCTAGAAGCTTGACACGGCCAGCCCCTTTTGCTAGTAAGTGGGTTAGGAGGACAATCGTGCAAAATCCTCCAAAATTAAACAAAACAATCATCCTCAATGTCGACATCTGAAAGTTCAGAAACAATTTCAGATAATGTTTAAAACCATATCTATAACTAATGAGGAATACAAAAAGGGAAAAGCCATAATATGTAATCCTAGTCTAAGATGTATTAATTGTATATTTACCCTAACTTTCTTGGGACAGTAAGTGATAAATATGGCAAGGTAAATTGTCTCTATCACACAACCGAATGAATTGATGGTGATAAGAAGCGTTTCTCCAGTCTTGACATAGGCATAGAAGATCCAAAGCATTGCACTGAAGAGTGCAGCCACATATGGAATTGATTGGAACCCTTCTGTTGATTTCTTCTTACAAACTCTATAAAATGTCGGTCTGCAACATGTGTTTATTTTTATCTTGATCAGTAAAATATTAGAATATTATTATATAGTTTAAATACGTCTCTCAAATATGAATCAAAAGTAGATTGAATATGCATTTAGACTTACAGTGGTGCCAAGAAACAAACGAAGGACGTAACATTACCTGCAACATTTACAAGAAACAAACGAAGGATGTAACATCTTCTGTAACCTTCATAGGTATGTGTGTGTGTGTGTGTATGTGCAGAATAAGAAGAGAATGAATATTGTCAAAATTCTGTGTAGTTAAATACCTAGTACCCCAAAGAGAAAAGTCAGAGGACTGTGAGACATGGCCGTGAATCTGTGTCTTTGGTTTTTCGTCCCTTGTCTGTAGGGAGAGAAGATTGGAAGGTGAGAAAAGAAGAAACTAAGTAGCTATAGCTCAATTTCTGTGTCTCAACTGCCACGAGTATTGAGGAGAATGAGGCACTATATATAAGGTTGTGGCAGGCTCTTGCCGATGGATGGACATGTAAACTTTGCATGGACAGTATGAAACTAAGAATGATTGCTTTGAAAGCCACACAGAAGCAAAAACAAAATTTGATGCTTTTGTGAAAGAAAAAAAAATGCATATTTTATATTTTTTAAGGTTATTATTTTATGTTTCAAAACTCATTATTTTTAAATAAATAAGTTTTTAAAAACAACAAACTCCTAAGAGAAGTTATTTATTTATTTTTTCCAAATAAAATTAGTAACAGGCTATTTAATATTTTTAAAATTCGACCAATAGAAAATTAATATTATATATCATTACCACTTCATATATATGACATCAAAATCGTTCTTAAAACGAGAAATGATAATGATGAATCTGTATAACTAAAGTAGTAAATGATAAATAACAAAATACGATGATTTTGCCAACTCAATATATTATTATAATTAAGTATTGGTGCAGTGTCGTTCTACATTATTTAATACATGGGCCAACCCTTTGCTCAATACCACTTACGTACCTAATATGTCTTCGTTGAAGTCTTTTCTTTTCCAGCCTTAAACACCACACTTCCCCTTTCTAGTGAGACACATCTCCATTTTTGCATTTCCTTCATCACTCAAAACATTCTTCTTTAGAAATTTTTTCAAGAATGTAACTTTTCTTTTCATTATTCTCATTGAAACAATTTTGTGTGCATTTCTAAATAAAATAATGTTAATAAACAGAGAACAAGAATCTCTCAATTAATTATAGACAGAAAAAATATTAATAATAGGTATAAAATTGAAAAGATAAAAAGCATAGTAAGATATTTGACGTCTGCTATTTTTCTTTTCGGGATCGTCTGCCCAATAACTTAAAATTGTTTACGTTATTCCTAAAATGTCTAAATACATATAGAATTATACTAATAATTTATCATCTATTTTTATTTAAAGTATATTGGAGAAGTCGTTTTTGTTTATTGGTAATAATGTCTCTTTTAATTTTATACATCTTGGTGGTACTTCAATGTACACACATTGCCGCCAAACTGGCCTAGCCGAATCAACTGCACTATTATCAAAAGGAAGCCCATTAGGTCAACAGAATTTCACGATTTAGAGATGAAAACAGGACACGTGTAAAAAATGTTATTATAGTCATTGTACTATTGCTTTAGGAGTTTGGCATAATTTTTATTTATTTGTTTGGCTGAATGGTTTATGATTCATATATTTAACACATATCTTGATGAACGATTGTGTTATTGCGTTCTATCTCATAGCTTTTGACTGTCACGCGTGAAACAGTGGAATTCAAAGTCCTATCGATGTTTAACCAAGTGGCACACTCTCACCTGATGACAGTTATATGTATCTACTAGTTTCATAATATATAGAGGAAACTTACTTTTTTTGCACCTGCTTCTGATGCAGATTACATAAAGCATGTGTTTTAAAGTATGCAAAAAGAAAGATATTAAAGCGTATCATATTGCATGTCGTTAGTTACATGAGCTTATTATTTTAATATATACATTATTTTAAGGTTTTATACTAATTAACAACTAATTAGAAATGGTTTCGGTTTAACCCGAAAAATAAAATTTAGAATAAGTGTATTTTATTGTTCTTTTTCAAAAACTATTGTAACTTTAAGTCATAAAATATAAGTATTAAGATATTTGGATTACTGTGAAGCTATTGTGATTTTAAGTTAGAAAATCCAACTTTCATATATTTGGACTACCTTTTCTATACATAAATAGTAAGATTTCAAGTTGTTAAAAATTTTACCTCGAGAGATAAAACTAATTTATAATATATAAGTGGAGACAAACTTTACTTTAAGATTGAGTTAGACTTAAAATTTATTTGTTAACACAAATTAAATAATAGCTTTTATTCTCTATAAATCTATATATTAATATATGAAATAAACATAAAATTCTAAAAAGATAATTTAAATTATTTTCTTTAAAGATATAATTGTCTCGTATGTATTAAGATATGAAAAGATGTAATATACTGAAAGTATATAATTATCTTATATTTTTCTATGTCATCTCTGATATTATAAACACATATATGTTTTAATTTGTCTGCTATTATTAATCACTAATTACAAAAATAAAAGATATTATATATATCGTTGTAATTGAATGATAATATAAAAATATTTATTTTAATAATGCCTGATACTTATTCGAAGAAGTAAAGTCATGTTTTCTTGTCAAAAAGAATTTAGTATATCTAACACATTTGTTGAAATGATTACTCTAGTTTAACAAACCTTGTACACATTATTTTTTATGTTGTAACATGCACTTCACGATACACGAGAGCATAAGAACTCCCTGAATATGGGATTTATAAATTAATGACCATTAGTGACGGCTAACTTTAGTTGGTATAATAGGACTCCAGAGTGGTGGGTGATTATTAAAATATGTGACATAATTAACAAGGTGGTTAACATTTTTAATATTTTGAAAATCTATCCTCATTCATATTATAATACTTAATACTTAAGATGCTAAATAGTCACATGATTTAAAAATATTAAATAAATTACTAATTCTAGCATGCTTTCGTTCTTTATTTCATGATGTATAATTGATTATATGAATTATTTATTTTGATTATGTAAGTTTTAAATATTACATAAGTTTAAACACGCTACGTAAAAACATTATTCCAATGGTAAGGTTATTAAGTGCGTGTTTCACCTAAATTTATAAACATACGATGGACTAAATATTAATACTTAAAATAATATATTTAATTTCTCATTTGAAACATTTTTTTTCTAAAGCACCGTTATTTATATAAGCAACACCACATCATTTTCTTTCATGAAAAAAATTGTTAGACAATAATATACCTTTATAATCAATTCTATTTATATAACGTAATAACATTATATTTGCTTTTAAAACCTATAAAAAATATTTCTTATTTTCTAAATCTACTATGGATTGTGATTAAGATTTAGTTCAATATATTAAACTATTTAAAAAATAACAATTATGTGTTTTGAAGATAAAATTTTATTATTTATTTACTATTACTGCAGTATCTTTTTTCAAATTCTGAAAATTGTAAAGATTTAGCAATTTAAATATTAACAAGTATAAAATTTATCTGTAATGCATTTATTGAATAAAACGAATTTTTCTTGTGTATAAGAAACAATAACTATAATTATGATAGTTGTGTTAAATTACTGATAAGGAAGGTTTTGAATATTGAGTGTAGCATAACATAAGAAATATTTCAATGTTTTAAAAAGTAGAATTTTTCTGTATTATAAAACAAAATCTAGAATAATAACATTTTATTAAAAGCATGCAATAAAAAAAAGGTTTGAATTTAAGTGTATGATTTTCATAATATAAGAATAAAAAGGAGGTTTTAAAATTAGAAAATAAAAGAAAAAGTTAAAATAATTGGTCTGAAAAAAATTGTTTTTGTATACCTTCTAATAATGATTATCAACTTTATAAGGTGTTAATTCTCCTAAAAATCGAATACTATATATGTAATAAATTAACTGTAAAATTTTGAGCTGCAAAGATATTATTTCCCCAACGATTGAGCTATAGCGTAGCATATTGCATCAATTGTGAAATTCAGTAATCAATTCAAATTAGAAATGTATGATTGCGAAATATTTTAGATACAAGCAAACCGCTAGGTAAGTTGGTGTTTCCACGCGTTTTCTTTACAGTGACCAAATTCTTTTCAAAATACATAAAAATCGCCAAATTTTTATTACATTTTAAAGTAAAATATTGGCATTATCTATGATAAAAAGAATATAGCAGAAAGGTTTTGAATGCTTGACAATAAAAGCAGATTAATTGGAATGTAACCTAACTCTATACACAAAGGCATCAATATGATTAAAACTGATTTAGAAAGCTAATACTTTGTCTTTTTCGTTGAGTTTGTCCATGATAAAAAGTTATTAATGAATTTATATGTCGACAAGTAAAAAAGTTAATTTAGTAAATTTTTTAAAAATGGTAGTAATCTTCACATCACAAGCCGATAACAAAAACATCTTCACATCACAAATCGGTTCTATGAGAATAAATTAGATCTCAGTTTTTAATATGTTTTCTGAATTCATTTTAGTAAAATTTATTGTGTTTCCATTTTGAAGATCATTATTAAATTACCTACAAATATTTAATTTCACGTATGTAATATATTTATCTCGTCATAAGAGTATTTATAAGAATGATTTAAAGTTAAATTCATTTTTTAATAATATACAACAAATTATTAAATCATTATAATTTTAAAATATATTTTATTTAAATTATGTAATATTTTTTGTGCGTGTTTTATAAGTAATGCTAATAACATACAGATTTTGGCTTACGGATTAGAGTAGATTAATTGGAAGCAATTATTGATTACAGTGTGTCTAAGCTGGATTCAACAGCCTTCACTTTTGAAAGTTGACAAAGTTGAAAAAGGTTTTATCCGCGCTTTTAGTAAAAGTGCGTTTAAAATGATGTTACAGCCACAAACAACATAAATTGTGTGTACTTATGTTAAATGTGTTCCATTGGACTTTGTTTTAAAGAACAAACATCAGACGTCAAAAAATATATATATTTCCTTCTCAGTTACAGCATTTTTTCATCGTCAAGTTCATGAATGTTTTCTAATTTGTACGGAAAATTTTGATTCCTTACGCCAACGACCATCTACGTGTTTATTCAACTCATCCACAATGTGCAAAACTTTGTTTTCAATAACATACTAATTTTGTGAAATATATACAGATGTTAATAAAAAATTAATCAAAGTAAATGGAAATTTATGGAAATTTCAGATTTTGTAAATTAATGTCATGTTTTAGTGATGCAAATTATATTAATAAATTTTTGATGAATAAAATGAAGGTCTACCAACCAATCATGCATTAGGGATGATTTGGCAAAAAAAAACATGAACTGCTTAAAGAGAAGGGTTTCGTAGGGTCCTTATTTTTGTAAGTGGTACGTTACCTGACGAAATAATTTATGATTAAAATTCATACGTGTAGCTATGTGAGTAGAAGTGCTTATCATTTGCGTCAGAGAAGATATGTATATGCTTGCTTGATTTTTTTGTCTATGAATATGTGAATGTATAATTGTGGTGAATGATTTTGGCTTTCGTGATTGTGTGGCTAATAAGGGTGAGAACGTTGTGTTGTTGGGGTTTCTTTTGTGTGGCTGATGGTTGGTGTGTATACGGGACACCTGGAATAAGCTGGAAATTACTGAAAGAGGGTAAGGAAAATGATGAGTTGATTGAATTCAACATTGACCAATGCCATGGTGCTAGCAAATACTCGAATTATCGTCATTTCTCTTCTCCTGCATATGCATCGTGTTGTGTTTTGGAATATATTGCAAGAATGAGACAGTTCCTGAAAGCAAACTTAGATGAATTATTTTTTGGAAGCTTGTCCACGTATGGAGACAGCTCAGGGGAAAAAGCAATGGAGGCCATGCATACATACTCAGATTTTTTTCTTTCTCTATCGGGTAATCAGTTCGCGTTCCTAGTTCAGATCCCCTCAGCTATCACACGTTAAATGATTGAATTCGACAAGGAAATCACAAATAAATAATTAGTTAGGTAAATAACCTATAAAAGCTCTTCGTCATTTTTCCCCCTTGCAAAAACACTCTTTTATAGTAATTTTTTATACTCTACTCAATATAACAAGCGAATGACCTAATTATAAATGTTGTAAGATTACCAATATTTATTAGAGTTAGAATCGGTATAAAATTACTTGAGGTTGCAGGGAACATATATCACCTCTAGAAAGAAGTTGCAATTCATTACCCCAACTTTAAGTAGTTAATATTTCAGACTATTGAAATATAATTATAAAGTTTATGATATTCTATGAATTTATCTTTTAGTTCTCATGTCAACAGGAGAGCTTTGAGTGTGGATATTATGTGATAAGACACGTGTAGAAAATTATATTCACAAATGTTATTGACTCATGAAATTTGGTAATGTGTACAATTTATAACTAATTAACATCTTAAGTATTTATCATTATAAGCTAGATCAAATGGTTCATTGTGTAAATATTTGATTATGCGTGTCCAATGAAAAAAGAGATCCTAATGAAAGTTAGTGAGAATTGAGTTTGGTTCCTTTTAAGTGTTAATAAATATTAGGTATTTTATAAGTTTTTATGTAAATATTACATGTATAGTCATTATTTGGTGAGGTTAGGAAGTATAATCATTATTAGATTTTTATGTTATTTAGACTATTCAAACTGTTCTTTGATAAATTTTATGCGGGTTTGTATATGTGGTAAGTAGCACATACAAATATGCTATTAAAAAAAATAATTTTGTACTGATTAATACTTCAATCGGTATAAAAAATGTCACTTTCTATACTAGTTAACGTTTCAATTGGTATAGAATGTGACATTTAATTTATACTAATTAATGCTCCAACCAGCATAGAAAATGACATTTTTTTATATTAGTTGATTCTTAAGTCGATATAGAAAGTTTGGGTCATACATATAAAACATTCATTTTTTAACGAACTTTTTATATCCATTCTTGAACCAATATAAAATGTGGACTTTTTATACTAGTTGCAGAACCAATATATACTTTTATATCAATATCAATTTGTAAATCAATATAAAAAAATCTTCTTTTAACATGTGTACAAAGGTTTTAGTGAACATGGAAACAAAATGAAGAGCAAAGAATTTTTTTTAAAAAAAATCTCCCAATTTTTTCTTTACCGTGAATATATAATGGTTTATTGCTTTTCTTTCAAACAATTATTAGCTTGATTGTCACTATAAACAATATTATCACTTTTCTTTAGTAACACTTCATCTCATATATTCAACTTTCTCTTTAGATTATTAGTAAGATACACTCTAGAGATATGATTAGCTAAAAGAAACACAAACCTCGATCCTTTTAGTACACAAAAAATATAAATTTTGGGTAAATTCCATTTCTAGTGTTTCTCTTAGCTGCATTTTGTTCTTCTAATTATAAATCTTCACATTTTTTGTGTATCCAGCTAGAGGGATGATCTATATCTTGGTGCGATGTTGAATTAATTTGTACGAATTGCAATGTAACTCTTGAGTTCTCTTTCAATGAATCGCATTTGTCAGCATTACGTTAGAAGAACTTTTGTAATATATGAATGTTAAGAAAACACGTATAAAAAGTGATAATTAGATATTAGTAAATAATAATAAGAAAAAAATAAATGAAAGGCTGTGAAAGTAACTAAAATAAGGAGTAACTATAAATTGAACAAATTTGAAATAAAATATTTTAATATTAATTAGTTAAAGATAAGCTGCTGAATTTACTCATGTGCCTTCACAATAAAATATTTTCATCACCAATATGGTAAGCCATCCAATGACATATATATTGTGATTTGCAGTAGCCATGAGTTTTATTATAGTAGATTTTTTTATTTTATTTTTTGCGTAGAAAGCTTATTATTTTAAAATTAAGTCATGGTCCACATCATAATAATTATCAATTGTCAATTATATCTCTAAATTATTGTTTTTATTCATTACGTCTAAATTAACTGTTCTTAATTAGTTATCTTATTAACTACATTAACTGTTTTTTACAAGCCAGGTATTTACTCTGCAGTTTTTTATCAAAGAAAATAAGGTTAATAGTGAAAAGAAATATGTTTGTATTTTTTTTATTGCTGTCTATGATCGTAGCCTTTTGAAGTGACTTATCAATAGAAAATTTTTATTTATGCCATAGAAAAAACATAAACATAACATCGTTTTGAGATTAGAATTAACATATATAAAATATTAAAAAATAATATTTGGGTAAAAAAAAATAAAATACCAGTTCCATCTTATCATATCACCTCTCTCCAAAATCAAAATATTTGGCAATTGGAAATTTCTAGACATAGCGTTACCATTACTGTTGTTTGACTCACATTGAAATTTGCTGTGTCAAAGATGTCATAGTTCTTTCTTTCACTACCAAAAACAGAGAACAACAGGGGAGAAAAAGATGATGATGATTAGTATTAGAACTATTAGATTATCTTAGATGTGAATATGATGACTAACGAATCTATCTGTGCTTCCTCAATGATGGGAGGGGGACCCACCACAGTACAAGCTGTCTAAATTGACATGAAATGGAATCAACCTCACTCAAATGTAAACCATGTAGATGCGTTTCATACAATTAATCGCATCCTGCTCCCTCTCCTTAATACTGTTTTAACTTTTTGTTTTAAAACCCTAGCAATTTTAGTTTCATTTTATGTTTTTTTTTTCAATAGGAATTATATGAGTATTTAGTTCTCTGTTTTGGAGCTTTAGTTTTGGATTTTCTCTTTTTGGGTCTTGTATCTTTTTGGTTTGTGTTTTTTTACCTTTTTATTATATATATATATATATATATATATATATATATATAATGTTTATATTTAAATAAAAAAAATATAATTTTCATGAGTTTACTTTCATGTTGAAAAAAGTTTTTTTTCTTTTCTTATTCTTCATTCTCATCTTCATGATTTTGTTATATGAGAGCTAGTTCGTCTAATTCTATATTTTTTAGTTTTGATATTTTTTGTTTTAATCATATGGTTCTATTTTTTGTGACTTTTTTTAAATATATTTTTTATTTATTTTTTACCTTAATTAGTTCTTAATTTCGAATATTTGAAATAATTAAGTTTTTATCTTTAGTTTTGTACTAACACCGTTAAAAAGATATCACGTGTGAATTCATGTTTTTATTTCTAATTTTTAAATTTTTTTAATTATTTTTATTTTTATTTTTTATTTTTTTTATTTTTTTTAAAAAAGTAAAAAAAAACTTTCACGTGTCAAATTGATATTGTATCACGTGATTATGATGTGACAATGACAATTGTCAGGGCACATGTCACTGTATTAATCTTAATTTAGATCCTGTATTTTTATCTTGCCTCAATTTAGTCTTAATATTTTAAAAAATTAAACAATTTTGTCTCTCTCCAAATTCAAACAAAATTTAATTTGTATATAAATATTATACAAATATTTTTATTAAATTGATATTTTTGTTAAATATTTTAACAAGCTTATTTAGTTAATTATATAAATATTAATTATGTTATTTAAATATACGTATGGGAGTTTTAAAAAAACAGTGACATCAAATATTTAATAAAAATATTTGTATAATATTTATATACAAATTAAGTTTTGTTTAAATTATTGGTTTAAACCCTCAATTGGTCTTCGTATTTGTGTGTCAATCTCAAGTAGGCTCTCGGTTTTTTTTTCGGTCTAAATCGGGTCCATAAACTTGTAAAAATGAGTCAATTAAGCCCTCTCCATCAGGTTATCACTAACGCCGTCTACCTGTGATGATGTGGTACACACTTAAAATGTTGATGTAGCAGTGTTATATTTCGTGGAATTTTTTTAGGTGAAGCTAGCCGCCACAACAGTGTCATTCCCCACCATCTTCGCCGCCATGGCCAACCACCATGCTCATTTCATTGGACAACCATCCTCCATCACCTCGCGCAACCATCACCTCCTCGCGCAATTCACCTGCAACCCAAATCGCAGCGGCGAAATCATCTTCTTCACCATCACGTCGCGCCTTCATCACCAACCCAAAATCACGAAGAACCCTAAAAACCCAACCTCTCCAATCTCTACGCACTGCCTCCATTCAAACCTACAACCAAGACAACACAAAAGATCCAGGAAAAGCCCCAAATGAAAACCCTAAGTCGCGATCCATATTCTCCAGCATCCAACAAAAACCCAAATTCAAAATATTCTCTTTCCTTCAAATCAATAAAGGAAGTATAAAAATAAATTAAAAAAAGGAAAGAAATTCTAGCTGTACAATTCGAAAATTATAATATAGTTTTGCAAAATTGGGAGGGAAATATAACTAGTGCTTGTGGAAACGATGAGAAGTTTTTTTTCCTCTTGTGGAACCAGGTTTTAGATCGAACGTGTGACACGATGAGTAGATCTAGCATTTCTAAATCAACAAAGGGGATGTCGCAAACGATTCATACCAGAAAATAATCTAAATCGGAGCCGGTGACGGAAAGTTTGAAGCTTGCCGGAAAATTGGAGGCACCCGTCGCATCAGAGAGGCATATATAGATAAAGTCTTGAGAGCATCAATAAGCAGTGCGAGAGCGAGAGAAAAAAGGAACGGCAGAGAGGAGAACACAAACCTGCAACCAAGACAACACAAAAGATCCAGGAAAAGCTCCAACACAAAAGATCTAGAGGCCCCCACGGCCGGTGGGGCGATTCTGGAAGGGTTTTAACACATCCACGTGGAATTTTTGATTGTACAATAGATCACCCATTCAATTTAATATACAATGCCACGTCATATAAAAAAATACAACTTAGCACAGTTAGACGTCGTCAGTGAAAACTTAACGGAGAGGGCTTAATTGGCTCAATTTTACAAGTTTATGGACCCGATTGAGACCGAAAAAAAAATGAGGACCCACTTGAGATTGACACACAAATACGAGAACCAAATCAGGGTTTAAACCTAAATTATTTATATTTAAAAAAAAATAGCACTTAATTGAGACAAAATAAAAATATGATATGTGGCATGATAGTGACATGTGATACTATTAGTGTCACGTCACACTATCATTGGCACGTGGCACAATGTTAGTTTGACATGTGATAATTTTTTTATTTAAAGAAATTAAAAAAGTATTTAAAAATTAAAAAAATCACAAATTGACAAGTGACATCATCTTTAACGATGTTAGTACGAAACTAACGACGATGACATAATTCCTTCAATTTTTCAAAAATAGAGATCTAATTGAGACAAAAAATAAGTGAGACCTATTTGAAAAAATGTACTAGAAAAAAGGACCATTTGTATGATTAAACCATCCTTTTTTTTTTCTTGTATCTTGGTTCTTTTGTTTTCCTTTCCTCAGTTTCTCATGAAATTATCTTAGAATCTCATAAGTGTATACTATTTTCATTCAGGTGAGAATTTGAGAAATTTTTTAATATAGTTTGTTATCTAAAAACAAATATAAGTTTGTATATAGAGAAATATTGAAAACATAGTGTGATGATCAATTATACAAGGCATAAGAGCAATGTAATGTTATTGTGATTTCTTGGCTCAAATGCATACTAAAAATGTAGATTGTCCAAAACACGATTTATATTGACAATGTGAGAGATTTGTTGAATGACCTAAGAGTGAGATTTTCAAAAAAATTAATCATTTTCACATATGCAAATTGCTTAAAGAGATCATAATACAAGTTGATGGGCAAGATAGTCACCACTCTCGGTCATAGTGGTTCAAGAATTAACAAAGGTAGATTCAATTAGGGTAGAATGTATAGCAAGGAATTAGATGAACACAATAACACACCTTTGGTGACATGAATTATGGAAAAAGTGGAGTTAAAGACACATGCATGGAAAAAGAAACACACAACTAAAAGCTTATGATCAGGCTTAGAAAGGAAAGATGAACTTTTGAGCCATTTCAACAAATGGAGAAGAACCTGTTGGCATGTAGGAAGAGGAGCTTGAATGGAGGAAACAATGTAAGATGACACACAAGTTGGATGAAGTCTCCAAGGTAAGAGTTGAAGAGTTACCACTTAAAGCTTACCGTCAATATAAGACTTAGAGCAAATCTCTTTAGTAGTATTTATATTTTTGATTATTTTAGATTTGTGTCTTTAGTTTATGTTTTTGTTTCTGTGTAAGGTCTTGTAGACGAATCAAATTCTCTCCAAATAGGGGAACATGATAAGGAATCTTCAAGTGGTACGAATTTGAGGACAAATTCTCATCAAGATGGAGGGTATGATAGGGACTGTCACTTGAACATATATTAGAAGAACTTGTGGAAGAACATTTTTAATTCAAAGGATCAATGACAAGTTCAGAAATCAAAACACGTGTACCTAAATCTTATAATGTTCCATGAGGGAGGGAACCTAAAGAACATGAAGGTCATGAGCACAATTGAAGAATAACTTAGAAAACTAAATAAATTGTAATTTTATTTTAATTTTACAGATCGTTAAATTTGTTGGGCAAGCCAATGTTGGGTGGACGTCGTCAACGAAACAAATAAAGGGCGATTATATGGGGCATGACAACTTGCTGCCAATTACACTATTGGAAGAGGTATATTGAAGCACAATCCATCTACATCCAGTAGTGGTGATAAGACTTATGATGATTTAAGACAACAAATATAAGCTTATGATCAGGCTTATGATTATCTGAATAGCAATTTGTGAATCTCCAAAATCTGGTCATGAGATCCTTGCCTCCACAAACACAACCTATGGTACAACAACCTTAATCCACCTTAACACCGTCCCAGCAATGACACTCTCTAGTCTAGCCTACCGTAGTCTAGCCCACCCTAGTCTAGTCACCTCCCTATCTGAACAAAATAATTTTGATGACGATGCTAATTATTAGGACTTTTGTTAGTTTATGTACATTAACTTTAAGACTTTTATGTTTGTATTAATGACACTATAATTATGTTTTTAATGATATGAATTTGATTGTCATTGTATTGTGTGAATTGTTTGGATTATTTGCATTTGATTAAATTTAGGTTTATTGTGGTGGATAAGAAATGTTGCTCACTACACTTGAATCTGTAACCCTATTTACCGATGAATTATTCTATTGATAATGTACCGCGTCGGGTCACATGATTATCGATGGATAACAGTCGTCGATCATTATCGGTAGATAACTACTGTTGGTAATTATCAACAATCTTTATCTGTCAGTAATTATTGACGGTCCTCACTAGTACAAAAATTGCGTACAACGTCGAATATTTTGGGCCTTTTACGTCGAATTTGAGAACGACGTCATATCGGGAGACGTTAAATTGACGTCGAATTTAAAATATACGACGTTAATTAATTTTTTTATTTTTTTTAATTAATTGTAATCCTTTTTTACAACTCCACGAAACCTGAAAAGTAGAACTATGAACGGTAATATAGGATCATCAACAAATAACAATAACAAACAACAAACAAGTTCAATCAAACAAAAAACAAGTTCAATCAAACAATAACAACAAACAAGTTCAACCAAACAACAACAAACAAGTTCAACCAAACAACAACAAACAAGTTCAACCAAACAACAACAAACAAGTTCAACAAAAAAAAAATAACAAACAAATTCAACAAATAAGTTCTTCAAAACGAAAACGAAAACTATCCTTCAAAAGGTGGGTTCATCGGAATAAAGTGTTGCCACTAGTGAGAGAGAAAGAAAAATGCACCTATGAAGAACAAGAACACGAAATAATCGGTGAAAACAAACGAAAATCATACCTAAAGTAGTTAATTAACATGCATTTGTATCAAATGAAAGAAAGATTACAATGGTCTTCAAACTTCGTTCGAGAAAAGTTTGAGCAGAGAAGAGGGTCTCGCGCGCTAAG